>NC_056741.1:276166514-276466514 GCF_019279795.1 Protopterus annectens
GATGGGATAGGCAGGCAAGACCATTAAATACCTTAGTTTTCTTACCACTTCATGTAAGTGAGTGATATACCCATGTTCCCACCCTCCAGAGACTCACAATTAGTTGTAATAAGCACTCCATCAAATCAACTATTACTACAGTTTTAGAAAGTATGATCACTTCTGAATTACATACAGTTAAATCCATCAGGTTACAGTTCATTTGTTAGGAGGCAAACACATAATATGTAAAGAAAAGGGGAAAAAAAACAGAAACATATGCTAACATACATAAAAGATAAAAAGTAAAGACAGTAACTCTTCAGTAGCTAACAACCAGGCTGATCAAAATTTAGCCACGTGTTAAAATAATATGACAGTGATAAAATAATGCAGTTTTTCTGTTTAATATCCATTTGCATGTGTGATGTCCCACCTCTGGGCCAATAATCAAGCAGCCTCAATCCACACCACTGACACCTGCGGGGCACGTTCACTGGGAGGACAACAGTCATACACACAGTATTTCCAGATGCAGCTCTCTGCATCAAGTGCAATTTTCCTTAAGAGCACACAGGGAACACAGTCAGTCTGGGGCTGATTTCTCCCTCTTTCTCCAGATCCCCAATAAAACTCTCTACTGGCATAGCTATAGAATTGAGATCTCAGCTGAGTGTCCAAGCCAAGACCTCCAGCACCCTCTCCGTCTAACCAGTCATTCGTGTTCATGCCCAAGTAACTGACACGCACACTTTTGGAAGTTTGATTTAAACACACACACACACACACACACACACACACACACACACACACACACACACACACACACACACACACACACACACACACACCTGGGAAAGGCTGCAACAGGTTTACTAGCTATGCCCCCTTCTGCCCAGACTATAAGGTAGTTATGACTGCCACCAGACACTTCTGCCAGCTACCTTAAGGCTCTTTCAAGGGTACCCAATATACTGAGTGAAGTTAATATTAATACAAATGGTAGTTTGTCCAAGAGCAAGGGTAGTAGGACTGGCCCACACAGTGTCACCAAATAAATATGCAAATGCTCTCAAAGCTTAAATATCTCTACAAACATCAGCCACAATGAAAGGTTTAAATATTTTTAATAATAAATAATAAAAGAACAAGAAAATACTAAGTATATATTCACAGTGACATCAACGTTCAAATCACAGGGAATATTTAAAATAACATTGAAGGATAGGCTCAGACAAAGAAAAACAATATCTAAACTAAGCTTCACTATATTCCTGACTGAATCTAAGAAAATCACTATTCCCTACTTCCATCTTCATGGCCTAGCACATAAAGTGATTTCATTTCAGATATATTTTAATGTTTGGTGGACTGAGGTTTACCTTCCAGTTTCCTCTATTAAAACATGTGCATCTAAACAGTTACAATAGTGCATGTACATTTCTGTTCTCTCCAGCAGGGCACACTCTGAATACATTTCAACCACAAGCACTTTACAAATGCCTTTCCAAGACAAACATCTGTACAAATCAGTTTGATATACACATGACATACATTTTTAATACATTTGTAACACAAGCATCTTGTATAAATCAGTTTGATATTCACAAATGACATATAATTATTAACAAAATTCCAGCTAGCTGTGTTGGCAGTACCTCCTATTGTGACAGCATGAAACAAAAATACTTGTGTATTCTGGGTGATGTTTTCATGCAGCTTTTCAGAAACAGACCATTGCTGGCTAAATTGTTTGTAAATCATAATAAAGATAAATCAAATATTTATAACAATAGTTGTTTCAGACATTATGCATGAGCTCACTGTAATTTGTAGAAATGGGACTATCCAAACTAAGAAAAATATACTGAGATTCATAAGCACCTCCTGATAATCAGAAGGCTTTTATGCTGACAGTGCAGGTGAACAAGGAATTTGAAATTCACACAAAGAAATAAAAGCCAGCATAATATAACAATACTAATTGTGCAAAGTGTTTCTTAACCAAGGCAATCAATGAGGCTGCCTTGGAAGTCAAGAATAACAGCCACCATCAGGAGGCATCAGGTATAAGGTAATAAGCAGTGTAAGCGGTATATTTCAAGTTTAACCCTGAGGATGACATTTCCTAGAAAGGACCCTGTAAATGTGTGCTAAACATACTTTGCGGCATGATGATAACAACATGCATCTTGTAACTTGTAAGTCACCATAAATAATAGATATTCTGTAAACTGACTTTATACTGATAGGTGCACATAAAGAAATACAAGAATGTATGTCAGCAAAGCAAACCATGAGGTAATGCATATGTTATGCAGGATATTGTCATTACATTAGAAGCACAAGTCAAAGCCTGCACCTCATTATATGGTCCTTCTACAGATTAGCATCAACAGCAATGGCAGTATTTTGGAGCCAGGATGCTAAGTAACAACAGAACTAGTCAGTAAAAGGGGACAGGAATACACTCTTGACTATATAGAACATCTGTAATGATCACATGTACCCATAGGGTGTGCACAAATCACCAATACTTGTACAGACTGATATGTGCAACCATTAATGTAATAAGAACATTTCAGAGGCCTATTTATGTCCCTGATATTGGCATACATGTTACTGAGCTTCACTTGCATACCATGCCATCACATTTCAAGAAACATGTCCGCCAGCATGATCCAGGACAACAGTCTTCAGAGTGATTTGGCCAAGTTCTTCAGAGTACTACAAGAGAAGTTCATTCCCCCTAGTACTGTTCTTGTTATAGGTGGCTCTATAGTTCAGCATATTGATGCATCTCTCTCAAGGCTGAGTAAGGACAGAGTAACATTCAAGTAACTCTCAGATGCTGGACTCCACCATGTCACTAGGGGCACTTATGCCCACTTCACATCAGGTATGAATATGACATGGTAATTGTTTGTGTTAGTGAGAATGACATGTGATCCACTACCCCCTTAGACTATATGAAGAGATATGATGGAGCTGTCTGAGTATGTTTCTAAAGAAGGAAGGAAACCAGTCTTGAGGTGTATCTGACAATCCCTGAGAATAGTGCCACCATAAAAGCAAAAGATGATTGACTTTAATAATTGACATAGTTATTGGTGTTATTCTGTGTGCTGGGGGGTGTCTGTCCAGAGGAAAATGTTACACAGTCCCTCCTGTCCCACCATGGATGGCCTGCATCTATCTTCCTGTGACTTCCAAATGTTGGCTAAGACATTCCCTACTTCATACTGCATGTTTTTAGGCAACACCAGTTTACTCAGACTACCAGTGTAGTAAATACAAATTCATAGGCTCATAGGTTCATAGGTGTATACTAGGCTAATGGCCCTGGAGCCTTTACAAGCCTAGCCCAAAACAAATTGCCCAGGCACCATCCCACCCGATGTTAGTTCACAATCCCCATATCCAGTAGGGCAACTGGAATGATCCCTGGAGTGAACTTTTTATTACCCATTCACTCGTCAAGATTTCTCTTGAAGAGGGCCAGCAAGGTGCTCTGCTTGACATGAATGGGAAGCTTATTCCAGAGTATGGGCAGTCTTTGGGAGATGAACCTGTCCCTCCAGCATGTTCTGTTAATTGTGGTAATGAGGCTGTGATCTCTGGAGAGTGTGGAGTAGGGGGATTGGGATTTCTTTAGGTGTAGCATTTCAAGTAGGGCTGGGTCAGACATGGCTTTGTAAGTCAAGCAGAGATCACCTCTAAGTAGACGATAAGAGACTGAAAACAGCTGAAGTTTCTTAAGTCTGTCCATGTAGGACACATGTTTAAGGCCTAGGATCCTTTTTGTGAGGTACTTTTGTGGCCTCTCCAGCTGTTGTAGGTGTCTGGTCAGGTACATGCCAAACAGGGTGTTATATTCGATGATTGGTCTAATGAGTGATGAGTAGAGAGAGATGATGACCTCTTTCTTCCTGGATGCAAAACCTTTGGTTATAAGATGTGCCATGTAGAAGGACTTTATGACCACAGTGGCAATGTGGCGGTCGAAGGTGAGTTGGCTGTCGACCTGGGTGCCCAGATCTTTTATGGCCTCTTCAGTGTTCAGTGGGATCCCATCAATGTGGTAATTTGTGGGAACTGAGTTTTTTTCCAAAGGGGATGATAACGCATTTTTTGGTGTGAAGCTTCAGGCCATGCTTCCGATACCATTCATTGGTCTCAGAGAGGCCCTTTTGTAGGATGTGTGCATCACTTGGGGAGTTGATAATGACTCCTAGCTTGCAGTCATCAGCAAACTTGGTCAGCCAGAGTCCTTTTGTGTTGGCATGGACTGCTGAGAAGTAGATGCCAAACAGGAGAGGGCCCAGGACCAAGCCCTGTGAGACTCCAGCCATGACTGATCAATATCTGACTTGGAATCTGCAACTTTCACTCTGCCGGTTCCTGTCTGTGAGCCAATTTGCAACCCACCTAGTGATGTAAGGATTGATGCCTAGTTTGGTGAGTTTATCAATGATACCTGAGTAGAGAATGGTATCAAAGGCCTTGACCAGGTCAAGGTAGACTGTATGCACTGCCTTACCCTCATCCATAGCCTTGGTGACTGCCTCGAAGAAGTCAACCAGGTTCAGCAGGCCCCTGGACAAAGGCAAACTGTGTGGGGTCAATAGTTTGGAGATTGCCTATATCTTTGTTAAGCAGGTCCATGATGATGCACTCCATAGCTTTGCATACCAGACTCGTCAAGCTAATGGGGTGATAGTTCCTAGAGTCTGTAGTTGCTCCCCCTTTATGGAGTGGGATGACTGTAGCAGTGCACCATTCGTTAGGGACATAGCCTGAGGTAAGACTGTGATTGAACAAGGCACACAGATGTGGTGCCAGTTCATTTTGTAGCTCATGTAGGACCCAGCCAGGGATATTATCAGGTCCCATAGATGCTGTATTCGTGGCTTTGGACAATGCTGCTTTTACCTGTGCCACAGAAATGGTGGGTACCATGCTTTCTCCTGGTATTGTGATAGGGCCCGGGGGGGGGGGATAAAGTTGGCACTGAATCTGTTGGCCAGTATGTTGGCTATATCTGTTGGCTCAGTACAGGAGGTGCCATTGTGCAATAACTCAGAGCAAATCTGGGTATTGCCTTTGAGGTTTTTTATATAGCTATAGAAGGCTTTGTGGTTGTTTTTGGTGTCAGCCGCAATTCTGCCTTCATAGCTGGCTTTAAAGGATTTGATAAGGGATCTCAGCTTTTTGTTGAGACTGATAAGGGAGGTTTCCAGTCTTGTGATTTCATTTTTTTCTGCAATAGTTTCTTCCTACTGTTGTAGAGTTTATTGATGGCTGGGGACCACCAGATTGACTTCCTTTTTTTGGAGGAGAGCATCTTGGTTCTATTTGTTATGGCAAGGTCCATGCATTTGTGTACATGCTCGTACACTGCATTTGGTGTATGATTCAGCAGTCATACAGCTATTTTCCATTAGCATGGGTGCCAAGAAGTTGGCCACCTCTGTTTTTAGGAGCCTGAAGTTGGCTTTAGAGAATCTTTTCAGGGTGGTCACCTTAGCGGGGGGGTGTAGGTGAGATGGAGATTTCCATGATGATCAGTTTGTGGTCAGATTTAACCAGGAATGAATTGACTATAGGTGTGGAGCAATGGTCTTCCATGTTGGTGATAACCAGGTTGAGGATGTTGCTTCCTCTAGTGGGGGTCAGAATGAGCTGGTCCAGGGCAATGAAATTGATAAATTCCAGAAAGCGTTGGGCCTGTAAATTGATATTTGAATATTTTTCCCAGCTGATGGAAGGGTAGTTGAAGCCACCCAGTATGAGAGTATTGGGTTGGACCTTGATAGATTCCAAGGTGCTTAGGAAGTTGGAGTGAGAGTCTGAGGACATGTTTGGGGTTCTGTAGCAGGGTATGACTTGTATCGCCATCTTACCCAGTGTTAGTTGTCCCTGAGGTATCTTAGATGCATTATGCTGGGCTACCAGTCTAGAGTTGTGCATATCCTTTAAGAATATGGAGACACCACTGCCTTTGGAGCTTCCAGCAGTATTCTGGGGCCGAAAGTTAGGAATGAGTTGTAGCCTGGGAGTGCAGGGGTGTTTTCTGCCTCTTTAAACCAGGTCTCCGTTACAGCACAGATGTCAACATTCTCCATTTTGAGGAGAGCTTCGAGTGAGTGCATCTTGAGATTTAGACTTCTAGCATTGAGCAGCATGACCCTTCTTCTTCTTTCGGCTGCTCCCATTAGGGGTCACCACAGCAGATCAACTGTTTCCATTTCTTCCTGTCCTCTGCAGCTTGCTCTGTCACACCAACCACCTGCATGTCCTCTCTCACCACATCCATAAACCTTATCTTAGGCCTTCCTCTTTTCCTGTTACCTGGCAGCTTCATCCTTAGCATCTTTTTCCCAATATACTCTGCATCCCTTCTCAGCATATGTCCAAACCAACATAATCTTGCCTCTCTGGCTTTGTCTCCAAACCTTCCAACCTGGGCTGACCCTCTAATATACTTATTCATAATCCTGTCCATCCTCATCACACCCAGTGCAAATCTTAACATCTTCAACTCTGCCATGTCAAGCTCAGACTCCTGCCTTTTTGTCAATGCCACTGTCTCCATCCCATATAACATAGCTTGTCTCACTACCCTCTTGTAGACCTTCCCTTTCACTCTTACTGGTACTCGTCTGTCACAAATCACTCCTGACACTCTTCTCCACCCACTCCATCCTGCCTGTACTCTCTTCTGCACCTCTCTTCCACACTCACCATTACTCTGAACTGTTGATCCCAAATATTTAAACTCATCCACCTTTGCCACCTCTACTCCCTGCATCCTCACAATTCCTCTATCCTCCCTCTCATTCACACACACATATTCTGTCTCAGTCCTGCTGACCTTCATTCCTCTTCTTTCTAGAGCATATCTCCACCTCTCCAGAGTCTCCTCCACATGTTCCCTACTCTCACTACAGATCACAATGTCATCTGCAAACATCATAGTCCACAGGGACCCCTGTCTGATCTCATCTGTCAGCCTGTCCATCACCATTGCAAATAAGAAAGGGCTCAGAGCTGATCCTTGATGTAATCCCACCTCCACCTTAAACGCATTTGTCACTCCCACCGCAGACCTCACCGCTGTCACACTATCCTCATACATATCCTGTACCACTCTTACATACTTCTCTGACACTCCCGACTTCCTCATACAATACCACAACTCCTCTCTAGGCACCCTGTCATATGCTTTCTCTAAATCCACAAAGACACAATGCAACTCCTTCTGACCTTCTCTGTACTTCTCCATCAACACTCTCAGAGCAAACATCGCATCTGTAGTGCTCTTTCCTGGCATGAAACCATACTGCTGATCACTAATCATCACCTCCCTTCTTAACCTAGCTTCCACTACTCTTTCCCATAACTTCACGCTGTGACTGATCAATTTAATCCCTCTGTAGTTACTACAGCTCAGCACATCACCCTTATTCTTAAAAATCGGTACCAAAATGCTTTTTCTCCATTCCTCAGGCATCCTCTCACTTTCCAAAAATTCATTCAACAATCTAGTTAAAAACTCCACTGCCATTTCACCTAAACACCTCCATGCTTCCACAGGTATGTCATCTGGACCAACAGCCTTTCTGTTCTTCATTCTCTTCATGGCTATCCTTACTTCCTCCTTGCTAATCCACTGCACTTCATGATTCACTATCCCCACATCATCCAGCCTTCTCTCCTTCTCATTCACTTCATTCATCAGCCCCTCAAAGTACTCTTTCCATCTGCTCAACACACTCTCGTCGTTTTGTTTGTAGCTGTTACGGTGGAATTTTGGTCTTTAGAACACTGCCTAAAAAAGGCACTATAGGGGTGGCAAGAGCCTTAGTCAGTACCCAGAATCCCAGGGGTGACAGATGCAGGCTGTCTCTGGCAAAGCATCGAGGTCTGTCGATCATGTCGTGCCAGGCAGAGAGATACTGGATCTCCTTAGAATGACAACAGAAACTTAGCCAATTGTAAAGTCAATCATTTTCTGCTTGTACTGTGGTATCATTCTGGGTGACAGTAGAATACTGCTCAGGGCAAGGGTCGTACCTGCCTGGGCTACATAATCCGAGAGTTCCATCACATCTCTTTTTATGTAGTCCAGGGAGGTATGTCTCAGGTCATTCACACCCACATGGACAATGACTGAGTCATATTTGTACTTGCTGTGGAGTGACCTGAGTGCATGTGTAATGTGGCGGATCCTGGCACCTGATAGACAACTGACTGTCACCTTCTTGTTCAACCTAGTAAGTGGGACATCAGTGTGCCTCAGAATTGAGTCTCCTATGATTAGTACATTGGGCAAAGTGTTTTGCCTTAAGGGCTTGGGTTGAGGGGCACACTGTGGTGGTGAGCTATGTGTTCTGGGATTTGTTTTGTGGTTGGCGAGTGCATTTCTGTCTCGGGGGGTCACTGTTGTTTGGGTAAATTTTTATCATATCTGGCAAATAATAACATAGCTCTGCTCAACTCTAGGTGTCTAAAGAAAATGCCCTCCCTTGAGTACTTTGTTACTGGAAAATTTGAATATCTGTGTTGTTAATGAAACCTTGTTCCAGAACAGAGAAAACTCCCTACTTCCCTAGCTTCTCTGCCTACCATTCATTTAGGCCCACCGGTGTAGGCAGCAGTAATGCTGATGGTAGGGTATCTGTCTTTATGTGAAACACCATCACCCCTACACTAATACACCAGCACAATGTCCTCAAACTCCTTCATTTCCTAACACCAGTAAACAAGACATCATACTATATCCATGCCAACTACAGAACCCTGTCTGTGATACACACAAATTACAGACCCTCTCCATTAGCCCAAACAACAGTTTTTAAGAGGGCTTTAATTAGTCTTCCATAAACTGGCATGTCTACACCTCTACAAATAATATGTTCAACACTTCTTTAACTTTATCAGTGCAAAATTCTCAGTCAGATAGTACCATGTCCCTCAATACTAGAAGCACCAGCATACTCAAGCTCAAACAGTACTTTAAGACAAACATTGTATTGTTCTTTCTTTTGGTACTCCTATACAAGCCTTCACCTCCCTAAATCATCTACTTTACACTTTCATATGGTACAATGAATGGATTCCCCCTTCTTTGGTAAAACAGCAGCGCCTGTTCTAAATACATTAACATACTAACATGCTGAAACTAGAACAGAATACTGCACAGATGCAGTCTTGTCTTTTGAGTATTGATGGAGATGATCATTCTACCTGTTACATACGTATGACTCAGCAATGCATTAGAAATGCTATTTGGCTGTAGAAAGAGGGTGCCTTGTTAGTTGTTACTGAGTACTGCTTATTAGGAAGGGAGTTTGTGCTTATTACCGACTTTGCCCCTCATCAGTAGCATTATAGACAAAAGCACAAAGCTGTCCTGATGTGCTCTGACCCTCCAGACCATTAACTTCCAGCTCCAAAGCCACATTCACTTAAAAAAAGAATTGTTATTTTAGGCATAAACGTCACCTGTGTGTGTTTTTATTCCAGGGTGGGGGGGCATGATTGCCGTAGTACAGAGAGTAATTAGGAAGAGAAGCTAGGAAATAATGGCTATCAGCTTCCTCTAGAGGTATTTCAGGGCCTATTAGCCCTGCTAAGAGTTATACTGTCAATTCCTGGATAGAGGGAGAAAGCAAGGAATAGTCTCCAGTGAATGTCATGGACAGTCAAAAGCTATCTCTAAAGACAAATGTTTGCAACAGCATATTGTTGAAACTAGAAGTGATTAAAGCTGTTATACTGCACACTGTAGAAAGTCTTGTGAAGAACTGGACGTACCTGTTTGTGGCATATGCAGAAAAAAGGAAAGTTCTGTTTGTTCTGGCTCTTTTAGAGGTAGTATACTGCAGAAGGAATACTAACAATTTACGTTTGTTATTCTCCATATTTGGAGTCAAACTTTTTCAGTTATTCCGCTATAAATAAGCCTGTTTATAAACTGATAGGTGCTTACAACTACTTTTAGAACTGTAGTACACTACGCAGGTTATGCATGAAAGAATTAACACTGTACTACACAACAGTGGAACTGTAAACTTGTGATTATTAAGAATGATGTACCATAGTAAGAATTTGGTCTAGTTTTATAGGGTTTATTGTCAAACAACTACTAGTCTTCAAGAACCCTCAAAGGTGTAGCCCCATGAGACTCTTTTCTATTTCCCACGTATACATGCATATATATATACGTGTGTATGTGTGTGTGTGCGTGTGTGTGTGTGTGTCTGTGTGTAACTAAATACTTTTCCAAGCAAGGGCAAAAAAAAAGTAAACCGCAAGTGTTTTTTTTGCAGGGTGATCAAGCCCTCCCCATCCCACCCCCAAAATAATATATACCAACTGCACAGATGCAGCAATTTGAAGGAAGAAATCTCCCAAAACAATGCAAACACTGCTGATGCACAGTTAGAAATTGTGCTTTCTCAAAGAAAACAGTGATTACCGTTGTGTTTATCAGCACTATTGATGAACTGTAATCATTAATTTGCCAGAATATCACTAGCTTTATGAGACACAGGGTGAAAATATCAGGCACAGTGGCAGATATTCTGCAAAAAATCGGGTAAGAAAAATGCTGCTCACAATTCATCTAAAAAATAAACTACTATATTCATATGGCTAATTTCATTCTACCAAGTGAAGCTTCTTCCAAATGACCTTACAAAGAAAACAATGACCTCCTCACACATTCTACCAAAATAGTATATATATATATATATATATATATATATATATATATATATATATATATATATATATATATATATATATATAAACACACACACACACACACATATATATATATATATATATATATATATATATATATATATATATATATATACATATAGGGCGGCCACGGTGGTGCAGTGGTTAGCATTGCCGCCTCACAGCAAGAGGTTCTCCGGTTCAATCCTCGGCTGGGGTGCCTTCTGTGCGGAGTCTGCATGTCCTCCCTGTGGTCGCGTGGGTTTCCTCCGGGTGCTCCAGTTTCCTCCCACATCCCAAAGACATGCTCCAGGTGGATTGGACACTCTAAATTGGCCCTAGGTGTGCATGTGAGTGTGCCTTCTGTGGAAGGTTGGGCGCCGGGCTGGCAACTCGACACCGTAAAACTCCACTGCCAATTAATGTGCGGACAAGGTGATCCGCTGTGGCGACCCCTAACCGGGAAAAAGCCGAAAGAAGAAGAAGATATATATATATATACATATACACACGGATTCCTATCAGATTGCCGAATGCTCATTTAACCAAAACTCATTTCATCGAAAACAAATGATTGAAAACTCATTTCACCGAAAGCTCATTTGACCGAAATTAATTTCACTGAAAATAGTACAGGCAGTGTATATGCCCTTTCCCCACTGTAGTGCGACCCTGGAGTTAGACTATATAAATGGGGGTGGGGGGTAGGGCGTAGCCCCTCCTAGCTTAGTTTTATACTGTCCAGTTCCTATTAACTAGGTAAGTTGATGCCCCCCACACCCCCTACTTATATATTCTAACTCCAGGGTCGCACTACAATGCGGAAAAGGGCATATACACTGCCTGTACTATTTTCGTTTAAATGAGTTTTCGGCGAAATGAGCTTTCTTTGAAATGAGTTTTCAGTCATTTGGTCTCGGTGAAATGAGTTTTGGTCAAATGAGCATTCGGCGATCTGATATGAATCCATACACACACACATATATATAAGTAATGATGTCTTTCAGCTTTTCCCGGTTAGGGGTCGCCACAGCGTAACTCCAGTCCGCTAATGATTGGCAGTGGATTTTTACTGTGCCGAGTTACCAGCCCGACGCCCAACCTTCAAAAAAAAAATATATATATATATATATATATATATATATATATATATATATATATACATATGCACATATATATTGTTTTTCAAGTAGCAAGTGACACTCATTGACTCACTGGATATAGTGTCATTAGTTCAAGTGCAGTTTATTTATAATGCAGAATCTAAAACAAAGTTTACATTTAGTGCAAATGAAAACAAACACATTTTAATGAATCATTTTATTTATCTAAAGCTCTTGTATTATTAAATGTGAATAAAGGTCCTAATTTGAATAGGTCAAACATGTATCTAGTATGGACTGTACTTGCAGTGTATAACAAGAAGATGGAATACAAACACAATACCAACTTTGGAAGACTTCTACAGCCTACTGAAGACCACAGCATTATTGGAAATTAAAATTAAAGAACTAAGAATTTATCCAAAGCCATTTCATGGGTTCATAGATTGGTACTAGGCTATTGGCCCTAGGGCCTATACAAGCCTAGGTATAACAATTCCCTGGCTATTTCTTCCCACAATATTTATTTCCTTGGACCCCTGTCTAGCAGGGCAACGGACGTAATCCCCAGGGTGAATTTCCTATCTCCCATCCAATTGTCAAAGTTCCTTTTGAAGAGGGCCAAAGAGGCACTCTGCTTGACATGTATGGGCAGTCTATTCCAGAGTCTGGGGAGTCTCTGGGTCAGGAACCTATCCCTCCAGCATATTTTGTTCATTGTGATGACAAGGTTTAGGTCCCTGGAGCGTGTGGCTCTGAGGGATTGGAATTTCTTTAAGTGTAGCATGTCCAACAGCTCTGGGTTTGACATGGCCTTTTATGTTAAGCAGAGATCACCTCTGAGTAGACGATATGCGACAGAGTATAGCTGCAGTTTTTTTAGATGGTCAGCATAGGGCATCTGCTTTAGGCCTGTGATTCTTTTAGTGAGGTATTTCTGCACCCTTTCCAGTTGTTGCAGATGTCTTGAGAGGTACATACGAAATGGGGCGTTGTATTCTATAATGGGTCTAATGAGGGATGAGTACAGTGGGACAATGATCTTCTTTTTTCTGGATGAAAAGCCCTTAGTGATGAGGTGTGCCACATAGAAGGATTTCTTGACTATTGTGGCGATGTGGTTATCAAAGGTGAGACCACTGTTCACCTGTGTCCCTAAGTCTCTTATCACACTTTCGGTGTTTAGTGTACTGCCACCTATGTGGTAATTCATGGGTACATGTTTTTTCCCAAAGGGGATAACTATACATTTCTTGGCATTGAGCTTGAGCCCATGGCTCTGGTACCAAGCATCTGTTTCTGTAAGGCCCTTTTGTAGAATATCCACATAATTTGGGGATTCAATAATGGCTCCCAGTTTGCAGTCATCTGCGAACTTTGTTAGCCAGAGTCCATTAGTGTTGACCTGTACTTCAGAGAAGTAGTTGCCAAACAAGAGTGGTCCCAGTACTGAAGCCTGAGGTACTCCACTTGTCACGTGTCTGGAGCTGGATTTGGAGTCGGCTATTTTTACAGTGTGAGTTCTGTCAAGGGTTATCAACAACCCTTGGGGAAAAGCCTTATCGTTGATTGACACTATACAATAATTGCTCAGACACTGATAATGGATTGGACATACTTATAAAGTAACTGTATACATTAAGATCTGTTATAGTGTCAGGCTAATGTAAATAGTGTACATAGTTATTTAAGATGTTATGTATAAATACTATGGAACTCATTCAAATGTATTTGAAAAATAAAAAAAAAATTGACATAAAAAACACATTTTTGCTTCCATTCCATTCCATTTATGTGTTTGTCTGTCTAATTTTAACGTCTCTTAATGAAATGCCAGCGTTTTTACACTTCTCAAGTATTGCAGGCCAGGACAAGTTGTCCCATACAACCCGTTCCTGGTACTCCTTTACAGTTAGGTTCCTGGTGGTCTTCAAGTAAATCTGCTGGTAGGTTTCTGATACTCCACAGGCAAGCCCACATGTTCTCATGGTTATGTTTCCCACAAGAGTCTCCATTCCTGGTCTTGAAAAATTATTCTCTAAGAGAAGCAAACATCTATGCCTTTTGGGGATACAGGTCTTACTTTCAGCAGCACTATAGCAGGTGATTCAGATTAAACATTTCTAGTATATGCTTTACTACCATAGTGTGCTGTCTACATACTCCACCATTAACTTCATACCATACTGCATGATGTATACACAGGACCTTAAAACAGCATTCTTAACATTTTTCCCACTGTGCTACAAATACATTCCTGAACAGCCACCTTCATCTACTGAAGAACCATGATATATTGAGCCTTAACTTTATTGGTCTGAACCAGAGCCTCTTGATTTCTCTTTGTTTTGTAAACTATTACAGTTCAAATACGTATCACCCGCAAATAAAGCCCACTTTTCTTGAACACCACGCCAATTATACCCTTGAATTTCTGAGTCCCCTATTTTCTTTTGCCATTGGTTCTAAATATAACATAAATAACAAAGGGGAAAGAGGATACTCCTACCTGGTTCCTTTGTTCAAACACAGAGAGGAACCTTCCCACATTGATTTTTGCATTTGATCCCTCATATATCCTTCTAAATATCCTTATTATTGTATCAGAATATGCAAATGCTTCAATTGCCTACTTATAAAATCCTAGCTTACTCTGCTGAACGCTTTCTGTACATTGAGACCTAACAACAGTGGTATTTTATTATGTTCTGCTTCCCTCTGGAACATCATTGTTCTATTAATGTTGTCAAATGTTTTCTTCCCTTCACAAAACCACATTGGTCTGTATCTAGCAATTTTGGCATCACCTTTGCCATTCTTTTAACCATTATTGACATAAACACTTTATAATCATGGTTTTAAATTGAAATGGGCCTATACGGAACTGGATCAGATCGGTCTTTACCACCCTTAGGTATTACAACCACTAGAGTTTTTCAGGGATGTTGGTACCTCCTCTCCTTTTAAAATACTATTAAACAAAACCTTCCAGATCTTTATCACTTTCTTCCCTCCTAACTTGCAAACTTACACCGGAATGCCATCTATTCCTGGAGACTTTCCTGTAGATTGGCTATACATCACAATTTTTATCTCATCTCCTCCTATCTTAACTGTTAGTTACTAAGCCTCATCTACCACTAACCTTGGCATATTTAAGTCTTCCACAGATATTTCCATTTGTGCTTCTTCTTGATTTCCTAACTTCTCTGGTTTATACAAATTTTCATAAAATTTCAAAAATATCTCTAATACTTCCACAGGATCTCTGATTGTTTTTCTTGTTATAGGCTCCCTAAGTTTGACATCAGCCCTTACTACTTTCTGTTGCCTAAGTCATTGTTCCAACCATTTTTGTGCTCTGGAATTATTATCAGAAAAGAGTTGTTTAATAGTAATCTTTCTAAACTCATGCATATTATCCAGGTACTCCCTTATTTTCTCTTTAGCACTCTGTAATTGCACCTCCTCTTGTTCTGCGAGATTCTCTTTATTTTGTAATACTTTAACCTTTGCCATCCCTTCTAAATA
The DNA here is from genome assembly GCF_019279795.1 of Protopterus annectens. NCBI lineage: Eukaryota > Metazoa > Chordata > Ceratodontiformes > Protopteridae > Protopterus > Protopterus annectens. The sequence goes on from NC_056741.1 coordinate 276,181,877, forward strand.
ATTCTTATTGCTGCTTAACCAAATCTTTTTCTTTTATTTCTACCCTGTTTTAAACTCCACTTTCATTTTATCCCACCCCTAGCTATAACTTCTGGAGTACTTTCTATCTTCCGTAAAAACTCCTGGATAATTTCCACTACCCATTCCTTAAATTCTTCTCATTTTAATAACTAGGTGAGGAAGTGCCAGTGTCTCATCTTTACTTCATTATCCTGTATTTGTATCTTAGTAATTATTGGCACATGATCTGAAACAGTTATTGGATGTGTATCAAAGTTCTCAATTAAATGGACATGTTCCTGTGAAATATAATTTCTATCAAGCCTAGATTAGTTATTCTACTTTGGGGGATAATATGTAAATTCTCTCCAAGTTCCTACTATTGAACTCATGTCTTTTATACCAAATATTTTCAAAAATAAAAGTGAAACATCCCATAGAAATACTGTTAAGAAACTGTTTTATTTGCAGTTACCATTTCCTTACTCCTCCCCTCCCTCAGAGTCCTTCAAAACATTAATGACATGAAGTGAAGCAAATGCCTTTCAGTTCTTCACAAGTTTAACAAAGTCACCAAAAGTCTACTCTTTCTACTTATTCTAATACAGCCACATTTCACAAATGCAACTGATGTTTTACAGTCTAACGTTTACTCACTAATTTCCATGTTGCTTGTCTTCTTCCTGTTCATCTCCATCTCCCAACTCCAGATTCTGTTTCAATTCCATGGTCTCCAGATTTTTCTGGTCAACTCCTAGGTTCATAGGTGTTTACTAAGCTAATGACCACAAGAGCCTTTTCAAGCTTAGCCATGCATCCCAAATCTCTGACAAGTTGTGATACCCTTGATAAGTGTAAGCATGGGCCTGGGAGATGAACCATTTACAGGTTACCTCTGTCCATTAGAGACATAGGTGCCAAACCAGGGATGAATTTCTGGTTTCCCATCCAATTGTCCAAGTTGCACTTGAATTGGGTTAGGAAGGAACTCTGCTTCACATGGATGGGGAGCCTGTTCCATAGACGGGGCAGTCTCTGGGATACATACCTATCTCTCCAGCAGGTCCTATTTATATCACGGACAAGGTTTAAGTCTTTAGAATGGGTAATTCTGGTGCTGTTTGTTTTGTGGATATGCAGGAGGTCCATCAGAGTCAGGTCTGACAATGCCCTGTATGCCAGGCATAGCTTTCCCCTCAAAAGGCTGTAGGAGACAGAATACAGGGATAGGACTTTGAGGAGGTCTGCATAGGACATTTTACTTATGCCCTGTATTCTTTTAGTGAGGAACCTCTGTGGATGTTCCAATTGTTGGATATGCCTAGTTAGGTACTTACCAAAGGGGGCATTGTACTCAATGATAGGTCTGATGAATGCCAAAAACAGTGGAACAATGACTTCCTCAAACTTAGATGCCATATCTTTGTTCATAATTTGGCAACATAGAATGATTTCCTCACCACTGTAGACACGTGATGATCAAAGGCTAGATTACTATCTATGTGTGTCCCTAAGTCCCTGACTACTGGGCCAATTCTAAGGGGTGTGTTGTCAATATGATAGTTACCTGAGATGGATGACTTCCCAAAGGATACTATTATGTATTTCTTTGTCATTTAGTTTTAGTCCATGGCTCTGACACCAGTTGTTTGTCTGTGTCAGCCCCTCCTGGAGAACATTTACGTCAGTGTGAGATTCAATGACAGCTCCTAATTTGCAATCATCTGTGTGCATCCTGTGTTTTTCTTTGTCTTTCAAGCATTTTCCTTTGAAACAGTGGAAAAGATTTCATTGGCAAAGTCTTTGTGTGTGCTCTATTATCAAAAGATTGAGAAGCAGAGTCCCCTTCTGCTTGATGGCTCATTTTTTGTTGGACAAACTTTTGCGTTTCCTCCTTAGCCTGTTCTGCATCACAAATAACGTTGATTCTCTAACAAAAACAATATTCTGAAGACAACTGGATAGAGCGACTTGAAACTCACACCTGCCTCTCGACATTCTCTGATTGCTAGAATAAATGTATTTCTCTTCTGCCTGGTATACAGTGAATAATCATTTCCACAAAACACTATGCTGTCTTCAACTGTTAATATTTATTTACTTTATTTATTTATTTTACATTTGTTAACCGGGGGTGTCTGACTGAGCCGAAAAGGCCCTTTTTCAGCAGAGGCCTAGGGAGAAAAGCTCCACATAGAAAAATGACAGATGCATTTAGTGATTTAGACATGATCAGTATACACACAAATTACAAAAGACATGTTTTTACAGTGGTATGCAGCACATCAACAGTTACAGTGGAGAGAACTAACAAAAAAATATTAATTTAAAAATAAAGGTAATTAATAGATTTATGGTGTACAGCTGAAATGTGGAACATAGGTAGAATACATACATAGTACACAGGTACATTACATACATTGTAGATTAGCCAGTGTTTGTGAGTAAGACTGAAAACTATTATCAAGTACTCTAGCTTTTGTATGTGTACCTTATACACTTTCAGTAACCTAGGGAGCAATCATGGCACTGCCAGCTTTGCTTGAGATGTTGCCTGATGAGGTCTTTAAAGGAGGCTTTGGATGATGTGTTTTGAATGCTAATGGGGACATAGTTCCATTTTTAGCCACTGAAGTACTATATAGTGCATCTCCAAAGCTATTGTAGCTGTTGGTGACTTCTAGTAGTAGTTTGCTTGATGATCTAAGAGGCCATTTGGCTGGGTGATGTTGTACTAGATTTGTGAGGGCAAGACAATTATTGGGGAGGTAATAGATTGAATGACAGAGGCAGAGCTGATTGTAGGTTAGGAGGTTGGGCAGTTCAAGTCAGTGGAGCTGTCTCAAAGCAGTACAGTGATGAGTTCTATATGAACAATTTGCAGCGAAGCAGGCAATTCTGTTATAGCAGGCTTCCATTTTGCTTAGTTCAGTTTTGTTGAGATTAGTCAGAATGGGAGATGCATAGAGTAGGGTGGATAGAATTTGGGAGCGAGCAATGGCTGATCTTGTGTTGTTGGTAAGAAATGGTTTGATACAGTAGAGTGATCCCATTTTGGCATGTACTTTTTTAATAGTTAGGTTGAGATGACTATCAAATTTTAGGTAGGAGTCTATGGTTATTCTCAATAGCTTAGCCTGGGCCACTGGAGCGATTGGAGTAGCATTTGTGGAGTAGATAGTGAATTGACTGTTATCAGTGTTTTTGTTAGAACTGGTTATAATCATAAGTTGAGTTTTCTTTGGATTGAGGATAAGTTGGGCTTTGGTAAGGTAGTTTTCAATGACAGCGAATGCTAGTTGAGTTGTTTGCAGGCGGGTAGGAATGTTTTGTGCAGCACAGATTAAGGTAGTGTCATCTGCATACTGAGTGATAGATGCATGCTGTGTGGAAGTATGGAGGTCATTTGTGAAGATTGTGAATAGTAGTGGTCCTAAGATAGAACACTGTGGGACTCCTATAGTTATGGGCAGCTGAGGAGAGAGAGAATTTTCCATTTCACAGCTTGGTACCTGTCAGTTAAGTAGCTTTGGAATCAGGTAAGTCTGGAATTTGATAGGTGATATTGGTTTAGTTTGTTTAGCAGGATTTGGTGTGAGACTGTGTCAAATGCTTTGTACATATTCAAAAAAAGAGTTGACACCTGCAGGCCTTCATTTTTGAGACGGTTGACTGTGTCTGTGAAGCAGAGGAGGGCTGTAGTGGTACTATGGGCAGGTCTGAAACCATGCTGAGTAGGTAACAGGATGTTGCTGTCTAGGAGATATTTTAGCATCTGGGTATGGATGCATTTTTCTAGAATTTTGGCCAAGGAGGAGAGTAAAGCAATGGATCTGTAGTTATTAAGTTCAGTGGAGATCCCGCTTTTATGTATGGGTGTAACATAGGATATTTTCCAGAGTTTGAGCACATAGTTTTCAACAATTGATCTGTTTATGAGAGTGGAGATTGGGATAGCAATAGCATCTGCTGTGAGATTCAAGAAATAGCTGGGGAGTAGGTTGGCTGCTGTTGATGAGGTTTTTAGTTTGGAGAGCATGCTTTTGATTGAAGTTGTGGAAACTGTTTTGAGGGTAAAGCTTGTATTAGTGCTATTTATGTTGGGGGGGGGGTAGTGAGGAAAGAACTGTCCTGTGATACTAAGGATAGAACTGAGTTTACAAAGTGGGAGATGAATTGTGTTTCGATGGGAACTTTAGTGTCAGGGGTGGTTGGTTTGGGGGTAGCCTTTTGGGTGAGTTTTAGTAGCTGGTTTACATTTTTCAAAATTTTGGGAGGTTGTGTTGGTATTTGTTTGTAATGTCATGTAGTAGGATTTTTTTGTCCAGCCTAATGCATTTTTTTGCACGGTTGCACAGTTCTTGGTACTTAGTTAGGCTTTGTGTTTCTTTGTTTTTTTGATAGTAAAGCCAGGCAGTGTCTCTGGACTTGAGGATTTGTTTGGCTTCTTTACTGAGCCAGGGGTTTGTAGAGGTTCTAACCTTGATTTTGCGCATTGGAGCGACAGTGTCTAGGTGTTGTAGAAATGTTTTGTTGAAATATGGTACAGCCTGGTCAAGTGGGAGGGTGTTTGGGGGGGGGTCCAATCTCAGTTACAGAGTAAAGTGTTGAGAACCTCAGGAGAGAATTTTTTTGTGTTTCTAGTGTATATATAGTTAGTGGTTTTGCATATGCTTGTTCTAATACATATAAAGTATATTATGTTGTGGTCACTTAGGGTGTCTGGGAGACTGCCTATGTGGGGTTGTTAGTTAGGACCCAGTCAAGGATGGATTCCCTTTTAAATTTTTTTATCACATCTAGTTGGAATTTGGACTAGCTGTTGGTAGCCATGGAGATTTATTAGATTACTTGGTGGTTCTGATATGCAGGTGAACCAATCTAGGTTGAAATCCCCCAGAATAAGGGTTTCTTGTGAGTATGTGGAAGATCACCAGGATAAGATGTCTTCAAGGCTAGCAGGTGTATTACCAGGTGGAATATAGCTCACAATTGTGGTGATGACCTTTTTAGGGTGAAGTTGAAGTTGTGAAATAAGTATGTCCCAATTATCGGGGGAGGGATAGGAGTTTGGTAATTGACGTACAGTTAAGTTGGACTTGTACAGTAAGGTAGTTCCACCCCCTTTATGAAGTGGTCTGTCTTGTCTAATGATACTGTAGCCGATAGGGAGAACTTCTGAGTTAGCTATGTTTTTATTTAGCTAGGTTTCTGTTAAAGCAGCTATGTCTGGGGAGTAGTGTGCTATTGTGGCCTGGAGTTCAGGTATTTTATTTTTGATACTTCTAATATTAATATTTAGCATTAAAAGATGGTTGGTTTTGCTGCTGTTGTTGATTTGCCCAGGGATGAAGATAGTGGGGGTGTTATGTTCTGACATTTGTGTTGGAGCAGTTTGTGTTGGACAGGATGGATTTGGGCCTGGGTTGGGGTGGATATCCCCACTTATGGTGAGCCTGGTGTTAAAATGGTGATACAGATGTTGGAGTTTGGTGAGGAGTGTGAGAAAGTATTGTGTTTTTTTGGAGTAGGAATGAGAGCATATGTGTTTAGTTCTGAATTGGTCCATTATGTAGTTCTTGAACAATTGTGGGCAGATATTATTATAACGTGCAGTGTCTGTGTATGAGAGTGCATAATGTAGTGTTGTGCTACTAACTTTAGGGAAATTGCTAGAGTAATAACTTGTGTTATAAAGAATTATGAGAAGATAGACTAGACTTAGTTGTGTGGTAGTCATGGTTATAAAGTTTTAAGTTCGTTCTAGGTGGGGGTCTGAATAGGAATTATAGGGTTGCACTATATGTGGATGGGTAAGCAGTGTGGGTGATGTAAAAAATGCCTAGTGGGAATGAGAGTGATTGGGAGTATTCTGTGTGGAGCAAGTTGGTGTGGTATAATGTGATCTGACTTGAGGAGCTGTGATTGATGGAGGTGATGTGAGGGTGAGCTGTGGGTGTGGCTGTGATTACTATAAATGTAAAGGTAGGCGGGTCGGGAGGGAATAGGGGGCAGGGCAGGGGAGCAGAGAGAGCCTGAGCATTAGTGAGGGCGAACAGAGTGGGGAAGAGCCCACCAAGACAAAAGTAAAAAGTAAGTATTACTTTACAAATCTGAACACTTTAAACACATTCCTGAGGTCTAATGGCTTACCAACAAGCAGAATGCAATTGCTGAAGAGCACTTGTGTCCTGGTGGGAGACTAGAAATTTAAAGATGGCTCCATGCTCAGCAGGATTCTAATATAGACTTACCATCGTGGGAGGGAGATAGCACAAGGGATGTAAACCAGGTGGAATGCAAAGAAGCCAGATAGGCAATCAGTGAAAATAATTTGCCATTTTTTCAGTTTTGTCAGAATTTACTCCTTCTGCTCATAGATTTGTATCTTTACTAATAAATGTCTTGGCTGTTTTCTCATGGCATTATTTGCTCCTCTGTGCCTTCATAAAATTAATACAGTCAGTTCCTTCTAGTTTCTAGTTTCTCTGAAACAGCAGAAAATCTCAGATTTTTCCTGTGTGCTCTGTCCTCTACTTCTACCATTCTTTGAAACATCTCTTCTTGAGCAGTTTCATAGTCATCCAGACTTTTTCATCATTTCATCCTCTGATTTTTAAAGTTTTATCAGCTCATTTGAATATCTGTTTACAGCTTCTTCCATTTTGTCCAGCCTTTTGTTATTTCAGTTGATATACTCATTCAGTGTTTCATATATTTAAATCAGCTCTCTGCACAACTGACTTATTTTTCCTCTAGATTAATGGAAGCCATGTCTTGCACCAAAGCTGGAGCTTGAACTACTTTTTGCTGAACAGATGCAGGATTCTTCCCAATCAGTGTTTCCTCTTCACCTTTTATAGTTGATTTTCTTTCAGGCTCTCTCAGTTTCTTCTTTGCAGACATCCAGGCAATAATCTTATTAGCCAGTAACTGAATTTTACTCAAACTGACAATATCTCTGGCCGCAGTTTCTCAGTTTCTGTTTTCACACTGGGAGAGGTAAAATTAAGCTGTTGATCAGTGTGTAGCCATCTTGGAAGTCCAGCAGACTGAAGTAAAACATTGAGATCAGTTGTTAGTAGGCAACAGAGATATGAACTGTAAGGAGTGCCTGTTTAAATATGCAGTTCCTACATGAACCTTCCTAGACTAACAAACAGTGAAACTGAAATTGGTAAACTCAACTGTATAAGAATGGTATAAGGGCTGATGGCTGGTTTTAGTCAAATGAGTTATAGAGTTATATACATTGTTGTTAGAAGACCAGGAAGAGTAAACAGCCTGTCTGAGAGGAGGTGGAGAAGGCAAGTTAACAGAGTTTGATGAGAAACAGTAGGCAGTCATCTGTCAGCTACCTGGCAAAGACATGTCTTTAAGGAAATTTTAAATATTTAATGGGAATGCTTGCTTAAATATTTCTACATGCAGGTAAAATTACACAAAATGTCTCCATTAGTAGATGAAAGATGGTGGTATGGAGGGTCAGAGAGAGAGGGGATTGGAAGCACACTTTTTGTGAGTGGCAGCGGTTATCTGATTGTAGAAAGAGATTTAACAGATGTTAGAATTAGAGGGAAGAGGATCAGTTTAGATATAGTAGTTTTAATTAGGTGTAGGAAGTGAAGGGAATGTAAACAGGCAGACACAGGAGCTGATATGGATTAAAATGTAGATGGCTAAAATGGCAATTACAAGGAAACAATCAGGCAGAAAATCTAGTCTTGAAAGAGGTAGGGGAAATAAAGGAAAGGGTGAGATAAGAGGGGAGAGAGAGAGGATAGAAGGTAACAGGGCTTGTTTTTACAGACAGGAGGCTCCATTGGCTAAGGTATTTGGAAGCTGAAAAATAATACTTGGAATGTGGAAAAAATGTTCAAGGTTTAGGGTATTATTTTGGAAGGGATTCAGTACAAAGGGGTATTTAATTTGTACACATTATACAAGAACTCAATAAGCCAAATGCACACATTTGTTAAAAATGTATAAGAGTAAGCAGGTTAATGAGTTATAGCTACATAAGGGAATGTGGTTAAAATAAAAAAGGGGAACTAGAGTATGGCAGAAAAAATAATTAGGTATAGTGAATTTTATTAGTGGTACTTATTGTAAGGGATTTTTTTCAATTATTAGTTGTGAGGTTCTGGGTATTTTATGATGATGACATTGTATACTTGAAATGTTCAAAAAATGGATATCCCAATTGGATTGTCATTCCAAACACCATGGATCATGAAGAAAAGACCCAAAGTGGAAGGTCTAAAAAAAACATTTTGTTATGCCTTGTAAATGCTCACAATAAACTGTTGCGCACATACCACTTCATACCATATGTACTTTCATCCCAAATGCTGTTGGGACTTCCTCAGAACAATAAAAAACTCATATCTACTAGTTCCTTATAACATGTCTAGATCAAATCACAGGATAGTAAATAAAACAATCAAAGAAACCAATCAAAAAAGTCAAGAAACTCCTACATTACTAACAATTACTACAAAGCATTTTTAGATTGACAAGCAAGTCAATGTAATAAGATAAAATCTATGTCGGAGAATTGTAGCATTAAAATAGTTTTGACATTAAAATTGAAATAATATTAAAATATGAACAACAATTTATAAATAAGACCTAAAAGGAAATTCCCAAAACAGGAAAAAGAAATTCATAAGAAAAACTGCATTACAGGAGGTAAAAGGAATATGTTGCCTCACAGTAAGACATTGTCCTGTTTGATTATCAGCTAGAGCGTCTTCTGTGTGGAGACATGTGTGAATGGGCATACCTTCGTTGAAGGCTGTGCATCAGGGCCGGCAACTCGTCACGTAAAAATCTACTGCCAATCATTAGCAGACTGGAGTTCCGCTGTGGTGACCCCTAACCAGGAAAAGCCAAAAGACACAACAACATACAATGACTAGTGTTAAAACCACCCGCATGAAAAATTTAAATCTTCTTATAAAAAGTAGCCCCTGGGACTCCTTTTATACCTGCAACCTAAATATTTTTCAGTGTTAAAGACAATAAATTAACCTAGGGTGCATTTTACATCAAAATATCCTAATGCTATAACAGCCTGTGGGTAGTTTATTAATTTGTTATTTAATAAATCAATCAAATCATAATTTTGGTACCCTTGACTTGAGTACAGGAATTATTGATATAAAATAATTGATTCCTGAGAAAACAGCAGTGTTTAACTTAAATGACCAATATAATTCTCTGTATTAAATTATAGTCTCCCGTGCACCATCTCTGGGATCTCAAGGAATCATTTCCAAGATATCAAAACAAATATTTAAAAATATTGCATTTGACAGAATGTTTATGAAGAGTACTGTTTGGGTTCCCCTTCTGGATATCAGTGCTCATAAGTTCTTTTTTTCTAAAGCCTTTCTGTTTTTCCTGTATAAAAAGCTGGGCAAGTTGCACATGTCATTATGTATGCCATTCTGCTACTATTGCAATTCCCATAACAGAGTGTAATTTTTTGTTTATACAAGTTCCCCAAAATAAACTCATCATCCCTCATTATATAATCACATTGTCTGCACATATCACATCTTTTGGTACCCCTCTTTTTCTCCCCACTAGTGGCTACAGAGTATCCATAACTGTCTTCTCTCTCTAGGGTTCTTCTTAAAATGGACAGTTGTCTTATTAAAAAAAAATTGGTGAGACACCCAATAACTTATAAAGGGAATTGTTTTCTCTAAAAGTCATCCAATTCTATCTAATCAGATCTTTAATCTTGTCCATACCCATTTTTTCTTCTAAACTTTCAGATGTAGTGACCCACATATCATTCCTACCATGGCTCTCTGTTGTTAGGTTCTTTAAACCTCGTCCTAATAAGGGCATCTATTTCACTCCCCATCCATCAATAATCTCACAACCTATCTTTTTAGCCAGGGATTGTGGATATCCCCTGTCAAAAAATGCTTTTTTTGATTTATCACTTTCATTTAAAATCTATCTTTGTTAGATATCATCCTTGCTACTCTGACAAACTGGCCCTTCAACAGACTTAGTTTGTATTGGAAGGTGTAGAAACTATTAAGGTGCAGATATGAATTTTAAATGGTGGACTTTCTAAAAATATAAGATTCAAAAACTTTCTCACATTATAAATGGATGTATTTAAATAATTGATAGTCTCAGAAGTAAAAGAAAAAAGTAAATTTTAAAAACAAAGTTGTATTGATGACGTAATCCATAAATTGATGCAAGTCTTCTGAAGTGCCAGGCCAGATAATAAAAAGATCATCCAAAAACCTTAAATAGATTTTAGAATAGGAAATAAATATTTTGCTTCCCATGACCACATCACGAGACTGGCATAACATGGGCTGCATGACCCCCCATGGCCATGCCTTTAATCCATTTATATGTTTCACCTTAAAAATATAAAGTTATTGGACAGAACTAACTCCAAACTCATCACTAAAAAATTGTCATTGTTTTTCAAAAATTCACAATTTGTGAGGGGATCATTAAACATCTCCAGTCCTTCTTCCTTGGGAATGCATGTGAACAAATCTACATCAATAGTTAAGAAGTAAAGATTATCACTCCACAATTCCTGTGTAATTTGCTCTAAAAAATCCCATGAATCTCTTAAAATATGCATGGTACACTTTTTACTCTAATTGATTATATGTTACTTATTTACTGAAAATAAATTCTGGAAAAAAAAAGAAAACAAGGTTTCTGAAGCCTATATATAAACACTCAAGGGATAAGTCTTAAAACCCTGTGCTGAAACATTATGTCTCAATGGAGGTTTTTGGATATTCTTATGAACCTTTGGGATGCCAAAAGTGTTGGTATTAAAGGTGATCTGCTGAGTAAAAATTCATATAGATGCTTTGAAATAAGCCCCAGTAAATGACAATCCTCTAAACATAAAGCTATCCCTTGTAGACAATGCTGATTTCATTTTGTGATTTGGTAATATAGGTGTTACCATCTTGAAGGATGCTAAACATTTGCCTTACATAGTCTATAGTATCAAAAAAATCACCCCCACCTTTGTCTGCTTTCATAATCCAAATCTGTCTGTTCTTGATAAATGATTCTAATAATATAATTTTATCCTCTCCTGAGTTCTTAAATCCTCTGGAAGGGTGAGTTGAGGGAAATTTGTAGATGACAATCTCAGATGCTTTTTCAAAGGCATTGATCAATGGATGAGTTGGGAGGGTTATAAGTACTTTTCCTTTTAAACATCTCTTTGTTGATAAACTCCTTGCCATCAAACTGGGCTGCTAAATTTAATTCCTTGTGAAATTTTTTAAACTGATTAAAATATCCACCAAATAAATGTCTTTGCTTGGTATAAAAGTAAAGCTTTTTTAAAAAGGTTAAAATTTATGTAAATCAGTCTCCATGGAACTATAATTAAATATTTTAAAACCATTAAATGATAAAACTGATCCATCATATTCAGACTGAATACTATTATTTCCCTTAGTAGGGTGGAGGTGTAAAAATTAATTTATTTTTCCCCCTGCCTATGCCTCAATTCCTGTGTTGCCTGCTCGAATTCTGGTATGCCTTGCCCCAATTTTGTTGCCAGTAACCCCACACTTTCTTGTTGTTCAAGTGGCTATCTTTTTGGATCTCCTGGGGGCGTATTCTAAAGCTTCAGGAATATATACCATATCATTAACATCCCTAGCCAACATATTTTCTGCAAGGATGGGTCCAACCCAATTGTTATTTTTTCCTTGAAAGTCATCCAAATTACCCAAAACATCCAAATGAACCTTTCCCTTAACTGACCTTAATCATCCTATGGCTTTATGTTGTCATTTTGGAACAGTATATGCCATATTATCGTGACACTCAACTCACAGGCATCTCTTTCTAATTGTTCTTTTTCCTTTCCTTAATTTTCTCAATTTGCTTGTCAGTATTGAAAAAAAAATACCCTTGTACTTCTGCTTCTAAGTTAAAAACAATAAATCTTGCTTGATAAAATCATTGAGTTTCTTAACTTCCTCTGTAAGGTCTGAAGTGACCTTAACATTATGTTTAATCATTACATTCAACAACTCAAGTCCTTTTTCATTATATAGTGAAACAAGTTCATTATACAAGTCACTGTCCCCAATAATCCTATTCGGAAATTTAGTGTATCTTAGCCCTTTTGGAATATTACCATTATGGATAAATTCTTCAATAAAACAGTTGTCTAATTGCAAACTTTTCAGCTTAAACAAGCTTTTCTCTAACAATACAATGTTCATCTCCATGGTCAGCCCATAACTGTTATTGGAAAAAGAAGTTAACCCGCAGCCTAAAGGATCACAGGGTTTATGTATCCAATCATTGAAATTTAATGGATTAGAAGTATTCACAAATAGACCCTCACTATTTTGTCCAGATATGCAATAATCCTTTAAAATAAGTTTTCCAGTAAGATGTGTTTGTGAAAAACATCCTTGTGGTTGCATTTGGGATATTTTTCTCATGGCAAATTACATTTCTGCACATCCAAATACAAATTCATAAAAAGGCACCCTGAAAGAGTTTACTTATTTTACTGTTTGATCAAGATAGTAGACAGATCCAAAAGAACCAATTTCAGCCATGAATATATATTTATCAGAATGCTAAGCAGACTGTGGATTTTCTTCCAGTTTCAAAGAGTTGATAAATTCAGACTGAAATTTAATTTAAATTAAACTCAAATTAAATTAAAGAGTGAGGCAGGCAGTAGCATACGTAAATCTATATACTCCATATACTACAATCAAGTCAAGAAACGGTCCTGGCGGAAGATAATTGGCATCCAGTAAAAGTGGCATGCTCCAACAGACACTTTTAAGCTGTCTTCTTTGGCTGCGGAAGAGCTAAACATTACAGTAAATATCAGGCACACTGCACAAAATGTAAAGAACTGTACTGCTCATGATCACCAAAACACTTTGTTCATGTTAGACTGTACGTCAATACTTAATAGTTCTGGCAAATTGTCATACAGCATTTGAAGAATGGGGTACCAAATACAAATAACCAGACTCTGGCCAGAACCTTCAGAATGAAGACGGAAGGAGAAAGTGGAAGCACAAACAAATCTGTGATTTCAAAACTGGTGACAAATGTCACAAACATTCCATGGTTTAAATTAGAATTATGCAGTATAAATATCCGGCAACCAGATTTTATTTATAGTTGGTGAGAAAGGGGATTAGAAGGATCCATGTTCCGCTACTACTATTTATAGAAAACTAGGCAAAAATACATGACATCACTCAACTTATATATCACCAAAATCTCAACATCCCCACTCAGTAAAGGAAGACAGGTAAAAAGAGTGTTGATATGAAATGGCCATGTACTATTTGGACCAGTTAGATACATCTAAACCCTTGCAGATAACATGCAGTATTTTTAAACACATTTATTAAATTATTACTTAGACATGGGCGCACATACATTAATATAAACAAGCCATATTAATTTTTTTCCCATTTACATACATTCCACTGCATATATGTTTTCGTTCTTTATAACATTTAGTTCAGCGTTACATAAATTGTTCAGTTCCTACCTTCCCATAAACCTCCTCCTCAACATTATTCTGCATGTATTGTTCCCACAAATTACTGTTATTTTGTGTAATCTGCTATTTCCCTTTTCTAAAGATCCCATTTCCTGTTTTTTTATCCATTTTACAATATTCAGTACTTCAACTACAGTTGGTATAGATTTTGATTTTCAGTTTCTAGTAATTGCTTTTTTAGCAGCCAATAGAATTTAATTTATCAATGCATTACTAAGTCTAGACAAGTCAGATCCTGTAGCCCAGGTCAAAAGAATCATTTCCTAACTTGCAGCCATTTGCTCCCCCAATATTTCTGACAAAGTACTCTGTAGGGAATTTTTTAATGCAAAAATTAATATATATATATATATATATATATATATATATATATATATATATATAAAATATGCCAACTCATTACACTAAAAAAAACATGTTTCCACTTATCTCTTTTTTCCTAATCACACCTTCAACATTTGCTGTCTACCGGAGGAAAATTCTATTTAAGTTTGTTTGGCCAAAAAATACCCATGTAAACACTTCCAAGCAAAAATCCTAAACCTTCTGGAATTTGTTGTTAACTTGGCAGCAACCTCTTCCAATTGACTCTTATTGGTAACATGCACTATTTTATATGCCTATTAAGTATCCCCTTTTAACAGCAGCTTCTGTTATAGATTTGACTAAAAACTCTACCAGAGCAAGCCTTTCACTTAGTACTCCTCTATCCCTTTCTCTCTGCCTACACTCTGATAACAATCCCTGTTAGAGAAGAGTTTCTAACCTGTAGTCTTAACTTCTAGGTCTTATGTTACTGTAGTACCTTTCACTTTCTAGATATTTACTCCCAATACCTTGGTTCCTTTACCTAGTAAATTCCAGCTTCCTCTTTCTTATTTTATCTACCCCTACTTAACAATCATTATTATTGGCAAAATCTCTTTCTCCACTCCAATGTTGGCTTAGTCCTTAGAACACTTTCTAAAGCTTTATGAATATAATAATCTGTATGGTTGTAATTATTCTCCTGCATCTAAAATCCCACTCTATCCTTATTTCTTGAACACTTCCATTTCATCATCATCCCTTTCCACCTCAAATTATATTCTTCTATTTGTATGTATATGAGCCTTAGCTGCATAAACCATCTTGTTCTCTTGGAATGGCCAAGGTATCCCACTTAACTCTTGCCCTACTCCCCTCCCAGATAAACTCTTTCAATTCTTTATTGTCTACAACTTCTTTGTTGATAAAAATATACCTGGCCTGTATATAAACTAAATGGACTAAAACCATTTTACTGCTGGCATCTTATTATCCATATCCAAGAGCTTCCAGTTTCTCAGTTTTTGCATTATCATTTTAGTTTTTCCCATGTATCCTTAGCTGCCATATCACAAGACTTTTTTAGCCATACTCCTAAATGCTTAATCTTATTGTGTCACCATAAATTTTAGTATTGCAGAAGCAGTTCTTGTGTGAGTACATACTTTATAGCTATAGCCTTTGTTTTAGCTTCATTGATTTTATATCCCAAAAAGACTTGAAGCAGTCTCAAAATGTTCCACAAAACCGACATGGCCTTTTCTAGATTTATAAAGTACAAAATAATATCTGAAAATAAAGCCAGTTTGTCTTGATTACCATACAAATTATATCCTTGAATTTCTGTGTCCCTTATTTTCTTTGAAATGGCTCTAAATATAAAGCAAATAAAGGGGAAACAGGACACACCTGCCTGGTTCTTCTGTTCAAACACACCTTATTGGAGAGAAAAAGGAAGTTATGTACTCAACAGAGCACCTCACTGGCCCTCTTCAAACGCAGTCTGGATGATTGGATGGGTCACCATAAATGAACCCCAGGGGTTCCACCTGTGTCCATCTTAGACATAGGCATTAGGTGCTGATCATGGAAATAAGGGTAGAACTTGGCTAGGCTTGTAAGGGCCCTATGGCCATTAGCCTAGTAACTTCCTGTGATCCTATGATCCTATGACCATAATGTTCCATCTGTGTTGTCCATTTTCATTCTTCCTCAACAACTGGGTTCGGATCCGACCCTCAGATTCAACTCTGTTATTTTAACTTGTGGTTACTAAAAAGCTCTTGAGCTCCTCCCTTATCCATAATGCACCACCCTAACATACATCAGATCTTGTTTTCTGATAGACATAATGTAAGAAATATTATCATAATAGTCCTGACAGAAGAAGCCATTATCTGGAGCTCAACATAAGGAAGAGTGGTGTCCTTATAAGTTCTTGTTCTTCCAAAAATCAGTTGTGAAAGCGGATAGAATGTTATGATGAGTACATAACTTCCTCATCTGATGTTGTCAGTTTTCTTTCATTCCTCAACAGTTGGGACAGAGTCCCCAGCTACCTAAAATCCCAGGTGGACTCTAAGCTCCTAAGCACAGTTGAGCCAAAGGCTGCTCTTCCCCTCGAGACCAGATCGAATCTGTAATGAGTAATAAATGTATGAGGATTAGCCCAAGTTGCAGCTGCACATATGTCATCCATGGAAGCCCTAGATAGAAACACTGAAGAAGTAGCCATGGACGTAGTTGAATGGGCTCTTAAAGGTTTTGGTAAAGACAAACCCAACTTACTGTAGATAAATGATATACAATCCATCAGCCATCTGGCTAAAGTTACCTTTGTAACTGATTTATCCAAATTAGAATCTGCAAACCAGACAAATAATTGGTCCATTTTCCTAATATCTTTTATTCAATATAAGTAAAAATGTAATTGTCTGTGAATATCCAGTAAGTGCAACATATTCACCTTTGTCTCCAAATTTTGGAAAGAAAACTGGAAGATTAATGAACTGGCTGATATTAGATTCTGACACCACCTTAGGAAGGAACGAAGGATTGGTTTGTAATGTTACTCTATCTCTGTGAAAAATCAAGTAGGGAGGTTTAGAAGACAATGCTTGAAGTTCTGAAATTCTTCTTGCAGAGGTGATAGCCACCAGAAAGACAGTCTTCCAGGTCAGACACTTAAGATCACAATTTGATGCTGGTTCAAAGGGAGGGGATGAATGAAGGCCAGCAATGCCAAAAGCCCCATGGGAGAGTTGGATCTTTATAAGGAGGTCTTAAAAGAAGGGTAACTGTCAAGAAGGCCATACAAACTTTAGATGAAGCCAGGGTGGAGTTCTCAAGTCTAATATGAAAGTTAGAGATGGCTGCTAATTGAATTCTAATGATTAAATAGCTAGCTCCTTCATTGAAAATTGTAGTCAAAAAGTAAAGGACACTTTGTACAGGGGCTGAAAAGGGGTCAATATGTTTCTGAAGTGCCCAAAAATCAAACCTCTTCCATTTACTTCTGTAAAGTTTTCTTGTACAAACATTATGAAAAGATAAAAGTATATGATGGACATGGGACGAAAGCATGAATTGTCTGGCTATTACATGAAGTGGAGAAACCATGCTGTCAGCTTAAGTTTGAGATATCCAGGTGTTTCATGCCTTCCGGGTGAGACAGGAGGTCTGGAATTGGATCCAAAATCCATGGTGGGAAAATTAGATGAGGCCAAAGAAAGGAGAACCAAAGTTGTCGGGGCCAGTAAGGTGCAATGAGGATGACTTTGCTTTTCATCCGAAAAGCTTTCTGTAGAAATTGTGGGAACAAGGGAGTTGGGGGATATGTATACAGGAGACCGGGGGGGGGGCAATCATGTAGTAGAGCTTCTCTTGGTGATAGGGCAAAGAAGCTGCTGCAGGGGAGATATGAAGAGATCACAACAAGGCCAGCCCCATTGGCAAAAAAATTATTTCTGCCACCTTCATGTTGAGAGGCCACTCGTGAGGTAGTAGTATGGACCTTCTTAATTTGTCTACTATCCCACTGGACTTTCCCGAAATGTGCATTGCTATCAGAAAACAGTTGGATGAGATCGCCCTTTGTCACACTCTGAGGGCTTCTCGACACAAAGAGTATGACCTGGTTCCTCTTTGTTTGTTGATTTACCAAACTACTGACATATTGTCTTTCTAAATTGCAATTGTCCCAAAAGGGAGAGAGTCCTGAAGGCCTGCAATGCTAAAAGCACTGCTCTCATTTCCAGGACATTGATATGCATATTGGTCTCTTTGGGAGACCAAGTGCCTTGGACAGTTTTCCCCAGAAAGTGACCCCCACTCACTCTGGGATGTGTCCGTGGTCACTATCACCTTGGGCTGAGGGAGAATGAAAGGACATCCTTGTATAACCTGATTTGATCGAATCCACCACCAAAGGTATTTCTTGCATTCCTGAGTGATTCTTATTTGGGCTGACATATGTTCGTAAAGAATAGACCATTGTGTTGATAACATCCATTGAAGAATTCTCATGTAAAATCTTCCTAGAGGAACTAGGACTGTAGTCACTGACACTGACCCAAGATTTGTAGAATCAACTGGGCTGAGATTGTGGTACTGTGAATTATTTTTCTGACCTGTAATCTGATTGTTTGTACTCTTGAGAGAAGAAGAGAAGCTGTCACTGATACCATGTTGAAAATTGCTCCTATGAATTCCAATGTTTGAGACTGTTCTAACTGAGATTTGTTGCAATTTATGGTTATCCCAAGATGGAAGCAAGTCTGGAGTACCTGATCTCATCCTCTTATTAGTAGATGCTTGGTTGAGGCAGTAATGAGCCATTCATCCAGGTAAGGAAACACTCAGAATCCATACAGTCTGAAGTGAGCTGCTACCACTACCATGCATTTGGTGAACACCCTGGGGGTTGAGGTGAGGCCAAAGGGCAGTGCTTTGAGCTGGTAATGACTAGCTCTCTGCCAGAAGTGTAGATACCTTCTGGATTGTCTGTTCATTTTTAGGTGATAGTACACATCCTGAAGGTCTATTGAGCACATCCAATCATCCTTGCACAAGAAGGGCAGAATGGACTGAACCGTGACCATCTGAAACTTTGTATGTCAAATTGATTTGTTCAAGTTGCTGAGATCCAAAATCGGTTTCCAGTCCCCTGTTTTCTTTGGCAGTAAAAAAAATCCTGAGTAGGTTCCAAATTCTATCTGGTCTGGTGGGACCTCTTGGATGCCTCTTTTTTCTAGCAGCTTTTGTATTTCTAGTGCTGCTGCTTTCCTCTAACTGGGTGGAACATCAGGAAATTTGCATACAGTTGGAGTTGGAAGGCAAAAGGAAATTATATAACCTCTGGAAATAATCATCTCTACACCCACGTATCTTTAGTGATGTCTAGCCAGGCTCTCAGGTGCAGGGCTAATCGACCCCCCCCCCCATTGCCTCTAGAGGGAGACAACTGGGCCTCCTTTCAGGAGTGTTTGTTGGGTCTGCCAGAGAAGGAATCTGTAGAGCCTTGGTACTGTGGGCTTTTTCTACCATGTGGGTGGCATCTTCCATTAAGTTCTCCCCTCTGCCTCTGGGGAAACTATCTCCATGTGGATCTTGGAAAGGACCCTGGGATTTTCATAACCATGTCTTTTGACCACCTCATTGATTCCTAGAAAAGGCTCTTTGAGGGGTTGAAGACATACTCCCAATACAGAGAGGGTCTTTCCATCTTGCTGACACCTGGAGAGTGTGCCCTTTACCTTAGGGCCAAACAACAAACTGCTGTCAAAAGGTGCACTGATAAACAAGAACTTGAAGGGCTCTGCAAAATCACACAAGGGCATCCAGGCATGCCTCCTGATGGAAATGCCTGAACCTGCCACCTTTGAGGTACCTTTAGCTGCATGAGAGATAAGCATCATGGACAAATTAGAAATGGATTGTAGGTTGCCAACTGTGAGGCCAAAGAAGTCTGAGTCTCAGCAGCAGTGGTCCCAGAAAGGGATTTTGACGGTTCCTTTATCAAGTCCCTTTCTAGTCTTGTAAAATGTGCCAGGTAGTTGTGTGACCTAAGGGCAAAGGTTGCTGAAGTATACACATGGTTCCCAAATCTGTCCAAAGCCCTAGACTCTCTGTTAAGGGTTTAGACAGAGGAATTCTGCTAAGCAAGTTCCTGCTTGGTGGCTGCTGCCATGACCATAGCATCTACAGACACTCCCTTGCTCCAAAACTCCCTTCCTACAGGTGGTGTCAGAATCCAGTCCTGTCGTTTGAGGATTGGCTCAACTGTGTCACGCTCCTTACACACCTGCCCAGAAATCAAGTCAATGAGCTCATCAGTGGGCGGAGGTATCCAGGATGTAGATGGGCCAGACACAAAGGCCTCCAAGAATACTGATTCCTCTGGGAAATTATAGGTCAGATCAGAGAAGGAGCTGAGATTGGTGGAGTAGTACAAACAAGGGCTTCTTGACCTGATAGGGTAGGAACTGGGAGAACTCCCATCTGTATCTGCATTGAAGAGAAATTCTCTCATCATTTTGTCTACATCAGCCTCAGTCAGACTTCTGGAAGAAGAAGAAGAAACTACCAATGGAGACCTGGAGTGCTGGTAGGATTCAAGGTATGGAGAAGGTACTCTAGAGGGTACCAGGTCTATGGATGAGGAACACCTGGTCTCGGGCAAAGGCTTGGATCTGAAAAGCTAGGGTCCAAGGAAGCCTTTGTCAACTCCAATGCTGGCTAAGCAGGAGCAGTCTTCAGATCCAACTAATGCTTTTTCCATGATTGTTCCGTGGTAGGGAGTTGAGGATCATGAAGGGTTTGAAGACTTAATTGAAGGCTCCTTTAACTTAGCCTAGGGGGGGAGGTTGAGCCCCAGAAATAGCCTCTGAAAAGGATGAAGGGAGAAATCCTTTCAAGATTAATTTATTTTTCCTATTGCTTGGGGGTTGAAGGCCTAACAGACTGAACAATCTACTTGAAAATGGTCTAGGCCCAAACAGTATATGCACAAAGTGTTTGCATCGGAAACTTGTGAGCGCATTTCTGAGACTTTTTAAAGCCAAAAGGACCTTTTCCAGACATTTTGAAAATACCAAAGGCAAAAAACAGCAGAAGAATTTTTTTTTATAGTAAAAATAGAAATAAAGAAAAATTACCAGCAATGCTAATTAGAACTGCAGCAAAAGGTGTAAGAGGGCAAAAGAGTACACTAAAGAATGTAAAAAGGGAGGATTTAGAGATGGAAAAAAATCTAATATGTTTTAGGAAATAAACTTATCTCTATATTGAAATGTTCAAGAGCTCAAAGTGACCATGTCCAAATGTAAAAGTGGCAAACGAGATCAGGGGTATTTTTGGGGTTGGTGCATTATGGGTAAGGGAGCAGCCTGAGAGCTTTTTATTGGCCACAAGCTAAAATAATGGTTTTGTCGGATCCGAGATCAACTGTTGACGAATGAATGAAAACTGACATCAGATTAATTTTAATTCTTGTCTCTGAGCCTTCATATATTATTGCAATTAACCTTATTATTTCTCACGGAATGCAAATTTCATGCCATTCTGTTCCATTGCCTACTCAAAATCCCAGTTTACTCTATTGAATACTTTATCTGCATCAAGACCCATACATTCTGCTTCCCTCTGGATCATTGATCTAGTAATGTTGTCAAGTGTTCGTCTCCCCTCTACAAAATTACACTGATACATATCTTATCAATTTGGCAACACCTTTGCAATTCTTCTAGCTAGTACAGATAAACACTTTATAATCATGGTTTAAAATTGAAATAGGCCTATATGAATCTGGGTCTGATGAGTCTTTACCATCTTTGGGTAATACAGCCACCACAGCTTTCTTCTGAGATGGCCGCTGCTTCTACTCCATTTATAATACTAGTACACAAACTTTTCCAGATCTTTCACTTTTGGCCCTCCAAACTTCCATAGGAACACCACCTATTTTTGGAGACTTCCCTGCAGACTGATTAAACATCACATCTTATCTGTCTCCTCTTAACTATTAATTATTGGGCTTCATCTTCCTCCACCCCTGACATAATTAAGTCTTCCATAAATGTTACCATGTGTACCCTTTCTTGGTTTCTGCATTCCTCTGTTTTATCTATCATCACCCACTCCCTTTTTCCCATTTCTACATGGGGAAGGGGTGTCGCGTCACCTGTCGCCATCTTGTTCTATTCAATGTCACTCTCCTACATTCTTCAACACTCATGTCTGACTGTTGGAAGTCTTCTCTCACACAATCCATCCACTTCTTTGTTGAACACCCTCGTTTTCTCTTGCCTTCTTCCAGTCTGTCCCAAATATTCTTCTTCTACTTTTCTACACATGAACCCAAACCACCATCATATGTTCTTTTTTGACCTTTTCTCAATTGGAGCTACTTTGGCTTCTGCTCTTAATTCCTTATTTCTTCATCTGTCCCACAATATACATCCTATCACCTGTCTCAGGTACTTAATCTCCATCACCTCTAGCTTCCTCAACTGTTCTACCTTTACTGCCCAGAGTCTGTACCATATAGTAGTAGAAGTCACACCACAGTTTTGTACACCTTCATTTTCAGCTTCTTGGGCATTCTTCTGACATATACTACTCCTGATACTATGCCAGTTGGCTGTAGATGGTGCGGCTGTGTAAGCTAAACTTAACATAACAGTAGAGGTCAGAATGAAAACTGCTACAGTAGCCTTAGTTATACGTGTTATATCCTGCCAAGCCAGCCAGCTTCCAAAACTTCAGGGCACCTTCCACACACCCAAACTGTCAAGCAGCTTCAGCTTAGCTGACAAAAAGACAAGTTTGAGTGCGAAGCCCTTCAGAATTTTCCTGCCAGCAGAGAGAGGAAGGCTGAGCCCTGACATAACAAAAAATAAATGTAGACACCCTGGCATAAAAAACACACCAAAAAAACCAAGGGGGATGGAGGGAGAAAGGGAACAGCTATGTGGCAGTGATCATTTGAACATCCACAGTTATGGTAAGTTCAGCTTACACAACTGTACTATGTTCATCATATTGATCACTGCTGCAGTAGCTAGATTACCATAGCTAACTATATTTGGGAAGTGGACGGAGAAGGCCCTGGAGGATGGTCCTAGCAAAGCATGATCAGGACCTAGAGAAGACATCCAGCTTATAGTGCTTTGTAAAAATAAGTACAGAGGACCAAGCAGCAGCATCAAGAATACTTCTAGAATCCAGCCCTTTCCAAAAAGCCATATAAGAAGGCAAAGTCCTTCTACAGTGGGCCTTGACTCTGCCTGGAATAGATATGTCATGGTGAGTATAACAGAAGGTTCAGTAACATCCACAACCACACTGCGAGGAAATGGACAACTTTCAGTTAAAATAGTAAAACATTTAATAAACAGTGAAATGGTCTGAAGAAGCAACATTGTGTTGTGAAAGCATTTACCGTTGTTTATTAAACATTTTATTATTTTAACTGAAAGTTGTCCGTTTCCTCACAGTGTGGTGGTGGATGTTATTGAGTTTTATAATATTTATTTTACACCACTGGGTTGCTGTTGAAGTGTTATTTTTTGTGGGTATTTGTTTTATAACAGAAGGTTATTAGTCTTAGACAACTATTTGGAAATACTCGTTTTGACACCGGTTGTCACTTGTACTTAGCTTCACAAAGAACAATTCATTTGTTGGTCTGAAAGATTTAGTTCTGTCAAGATAGTACCCCAAGTTGTCTGTGGACATTCAAGGTATGAAGTATCCTTTCTCCCTCGTTTTTAGGTTTAGGAAAGAAAACCAGGAGATGGATAATTTGGCTTAAAGTAAACTGGGATACCACTTTAGGCATAAAAGGAGGAATAGTTCTCAAAGAAATCCTATCCTTTTAGAAAATGAGGTAGGGTTGTCTCACCATAAGAGCTTGCAACTCAGGTACTCTTCTTGCAGAGATCAGAGCAATCAATAAAACTGTTTTCCATGTTAAGAACCTCAAGTCAGACAGATTAGCAAGGTCAAATGGATAGTTCCTCTAGCACAAAATTAAGATTCCAAGGAGGGGCCACCAGTTTACTTGGAGGCCTCTTATGGAAAATCCCTTTCAAGAACATTTTGAAATGCAACTGCTGGGAAAGAAGATTATGCATGGGCAGACATATTGAAATGGCAGATAAATGAACCTTGATAGAGGAATAACAAAAGCCATAGGATAGTAACTCACACAAATATTTTAAAGCCAGAGGACAACTAGCCCTGAACGGGAGCTGCATTTGCAATTAGCACCTAATAAAAAAAACTTTTACATTTGTTAATGCATGATTTTCTAGCAGCAGGCTTTCTTTGCCTCCATTAGATTTAAGTGAATTAAAATGGCAGTTGCGTTTAAACGCAACTGAGTACCCAGGTATTAATGAGGCCACTGCTATCTCATGTGTTTTAAGATTGAAAAATATTTTGGGATAAAATATATTTTTTATGGTTTATCACATATATATGTATTTGTTACAAATACATTTTTAATGTATTAATTTTGTTTTTAATGTTGTTTAATTGAGTGAATTTATGCGTCTTTGTATAATTAATTGGTTGATTGATTAAATGATGTGTTATTTAAAGGCTGGGTGGCGGTGAATAGATTGTTCTGAGGAAGTCCCTATGAAGTGGGAAGAAAGCACTAAACTTGGTCATTAAAGGCTGTATTCCTTCAGTTGCTGTGCTGTGCTTTTTTGGTTCTTGCCTCCATTAGTACCTGCTGCACATCCTCAGAAAACAGGTGCCTGAAAGGAATTAAGACCCTATCATCCAGGCAGTCAACTGAAGATGACTGATGTCAGTGTGTATCAAACACCCCTGTTTTTGAGTGAGTAGATTCATTCTGTGAGGAAGCTTGTGGTAACTGCCCCTGTCTATTTTCAAAAAGAAGGGATAACTATGGTTGCCTGAGCCAGAAAGGAGTCACCCACAATGATCTTGGGGGATTCCTTCTAAATCTTCAGAAGTCCCCTGGATATTAGTGGAAAGGCATACAGAAACATTCCTGTCCAAAGAAAAGAAAAGGCATCCGTTTTCCTTCTTGCGTGGAGTCCTGGAAGAGAATTTTGCCAGCTGATTGTTCAGAGTGGAGGCAAAGAGGTCTACTTGAGGAACTCCCCAGAGATGGATCAAATCTTGGAAGTCCTCTGGATCTAGATTCCATTTGTGAGGGTCTGCCCTGGTCTTGCTCAGTTTGTCTGTGACACAATTCTACTTTAAAAGAATGTAGGAAGCTTGTAGACTGAGATTGTCCTGTGAAGATATATCCTAAGCTAACATGGATAATCTGCAAAGATGAGTACAGCCTGGTTCCCCCTTGCTTGTTGATGTACCACATCACTGTGGTATTCTCTGTATCCACTTGAAGAAGTCCCAGAGCAAGCATCTCCTTGATATTTATGTGCTTGCATCTGTCCTTGGTGTCCTACACCCCTGCACTTTTATCTCTCTTGAAAGTGTTCCCCAAGCAAAGCCTGAAGCATCTGTGGTGACTAACGGCTTTGGAGTAAGGGAGGAGAAAGCAAGACCTTGATTTAAGGATATATGCTGCCTCCACTAAGTGTTTCTTTTTCTGACAAACCACAGTACTGGGATTTGAAAAGATAAAGGGTGTTGATGCAGAGACCAAAGAAATTTCAAATACTACTGTATCTTTCTGATATGCAGGCTTATCATAGGTATCATGAGAATCATAGTTGCCATGGGGGTTGGTATAATGGTTAAAATGTTTACATCACAGACACAAGGTACAGGGTTTGATTCTCACCTTTGAAATGGAAATTCGCTGGGCTTAAAATGCACCATAAGGTCAGCTAGCCTAGTAACTACCTATGAACCATGAGACCCACCATCTTGAGGTATTTCCTCACACACAGCGAAGTCTGAATGGAAAACCTTAGAAACAGATCTAAATAAAGATCTATTATTTCCTGTTGAAAAAAGGTTCTTTGAACTGAGGCATGTAGTTGACATTCCAAGAACACAATCCTGTGTAAGGGGGTCAAGAAAGACTTTTGAATGTTCTCTTGGAATCCCAGCTTGTGCAAGACATCTCTCAACCTCAAAAAGGATTCTTAACATTTTGAAAGAGACTCTGCAAATATAAGCAAGTCATCTAAATATGGAAAATATGGATACCCTGTTGCCTGCAATGAGCTAAAACTGGAGGCAGACACTTTGTGAACATTCCTGGTGTAGTGGGTAGTGGATAGTCCAAAGAGTAAGGCAGAGAATTAATAATGTGATTCAGGCACACAAAACCTGAAGAAATGCTTGAATTCTAGATGAAAAAGAATGTGATGATGACATTTTTTAAGTCTATTGTCAGGAAACTTGAAAGAGGAATAAGAGGCAACGGGGTTGTGAAGTGATATCACTTTGAATTTGGGCACCATCACAAACAGGTTTAGGAAAGAAAGATCCAGAACTGGTCTTCAAGCATTTTCTTTCTTTGGGACTAGGAATATCCTTGAATAAAACCCCATCCCCACCTGGAAAGGAGGGACTGGTTCTATAACTCCTTGAGATAGCATTTGATGAAAAACATGTGGAAACAAAAGTCTGATCTGCAGAATGAGGAATGATCCCCTGGAGAGGACAAATTTCCTCGCACTGCCATTTGTAACCATAAATAATGGTTTTCAAAACCCATTTGTTTGAAACTATCTGTTGCCAAAGAGAAACATGGAGATCCATGGCCAGATTCAATAAAGTGTACACTGTCTGTTTACATCATGTACACATCGTAGCACACTGTATTGGATTCAGTAAGTGGCTCTACATGGTGTGTAGAGCCGGGCAGAGCCATGCAAACAAGGTAAACACCTTGCTGGCATGCTAATTACAGCATATGCAGCTGAACTGTATGCTAATCAACCAATCCAAGATGGATGAGCTATTCAACAAGCTATACGACAACTTTGAAGACTCAAATGAGTCTACACAGAAATAATGTTAAGGGCTGCTGCTGCTTTAATTCATGTGTATGTGCAATAGGTTGAAGTCTATACTGCTGCTGCTGCTGCTGCTAATAGACCAAGGCCAAGAAGGAGAAGAGTTTTCAGGCCCCGTTTAACTTACCACAATGTACATAATGTGGAAATTGTAGAGCGCTACAGGGTGGATCAACACACACTACAGGAACTCTGCAACCTCTGTCGTCCTCAACTCAGAGCCAGGGCAAACCAAGGGGAACCTTTCAGAGACCAACAGGGGACATGCTGGGGGTGTCATAGGCATCAGCATCCAGGATCCTCCATCAATTTCTGAATGCTATGCTACAGCATGTCAGTGACCACATGTATTTTCCTCGTACTCCTGAGGACAGGGTCAGAAATATACAGGAGTTCTACTCTGTAGCACACTACCCTGAAGTACTGGGTGCCATACATTGCACACATATAGAAATTAAGGCACCACCCAGGGAACAGGGAAGGCTCTGTGTTAATAGAAAGGGCTTCCACTCTATTAACTGTCAAGTCATGTGTAATGCCAAGGAAATCATCCTGAACATGTGTGCTGGCAACCCAGGCAGTTACCATGACTTACATATCTGGCACACCTCCCAACTGTATCAGATGTTCACTATGGGGGATATCCCACGGGGTCATTTACTGGGAGATGCAGGTTATGCACTGGAACTGTGGCTGATGACGCTCATTAGAAATGCGCACACACTTGCTGAAAAATGCCATAATGAGCACACCCTCAAACCAGAAATATCACAGAGTGTGTGTTTGGGCTGCTGAAGTCATGGTTCCAGTGCCTGGATACATCTGGGGGAGCCCTGAAGTACAATCCACATACATGTACTGAAATCTTCACTGTATGCACCATGCTACACAACATCAACCTGAGAAAACAGCTTCAACAGGATCAATAAGGGGAAGGGGCACACATCCTAATACCAATGGCAAGGTCACCACAGCCACATGCAGGTGAGGAGTTAGAGGGGGCACCAGCAGCTGCTGTAAATATAGGCAGACATAGGCATGCTCAATATGCCCTTGCATTGGCTAAGAGGCAATGCATAGCACACTCACTCACCACCTAACGGAGTAAAAACTTCCTTCTATGCACATATATATATATAGTAACATTGATGCCAGGCAATGCTCACAACCTTTACCTACCCATGTAATGGCTGTGTATTTCTAGCATCGGACAGAGTCAGCCCTGAACTAAAACTGTTCCAACTGCTGGATTTACAAGGAAAGTGTTGAACTTGGAGTGTATTGCGCAATAATATGAATGACTGGCATATGCTTGCTTGTTGTTACTTGGTAATGTAAGCAAGAAAAAGGTATGTGATTTGTACAGAAATACCCTTAACACGTGACAGCGGAGACTTATGTAACTTGTGTGTCCATAATTAAGCAGTACACCTCAGGCATCAAAGAGTCACACAGTTATACCCCTCAAAAGAACTGATGGTCACTTCATGCACTCAGTACAGCACCATACATTTGTATAGGAAAATTATTAAAGAGAGAATTTAGAAAGTAATGTGACACATTTCAGTTTCAGACTTCACAACCCTCACAAGGTCATTAACAATACTGATGCAAAAAAAGTTTGATGCTATCAACTGTCTAACTTTCTAAGACCAATATAAGTCAAAGGTAGAGTTACCAATTCAACATCACAAATGCAGCTATGCTAAGCACTAAACCAGCTATGCACCCTGAGCATCAGCCACAAACCTTATGTATCTCTGAATTCAAAAGAGAGAAAACATGGATATGGCACAGTTACCATCACTTCCACAGGGTGTTGGGCGGAGTCTAGGCTGAGACAAAAGGTCAGTGAATGTGTTAAGTAAGAAAGAGAAGCAGGTAGACATCTGGATAAAGTAACAAATGGACAGTGAGACAAAATGAGTTTTAAGCTTCACGGCTGAACCATGTAACTGGTGTGTGTGTGTGTGTGTGTGTGTGTGTGTGTGTGTGTGTGTGTGTGTGTGTGTGTGTGTGTGTGTGTGTGTGTGTGTGTGGTGTGTATGTGTGTGTGTGTATATATATGTGTGTGTGTGTGTGTGTGTGTGTGTGTGTGTGTGTGTGTGTGTGTGTGTGTGTGTGTGTGTGTGTGTGTAGGGGGTCCTCCTGGTAGAATTGGTGTGTGAGTGTCTGAATTAACACAGTCAATTTCTGTACTAGCTCTGCATCTTGCTATGTCAGACAGGTTTGAGCCCTGCATAGTAGAGGTGGCAATTCATCATTGTCATGCCTGACCATGAGAAATGGCTCTGCCATGAGTTCCACTGGCACATCCACACCCGCTGCCAGATGCACTGCTGCTGCTGCTGCTACCTGAATGTGACTGATGTCTGCTGGACAAGCTCCACTCATGAAGACACTGAAGACCACGACCCCATGGTCTGCCACATCTGGGTGTGGACAGCTCAACCACTGATGGAGCAGTGGAAGTACTGCCACTATGGGTGTGTGCTCGGGTATGGCCACATTGGCTAACAGCAGATGATGTGGCTGATCTACACTCACGAGGATGTCATCCCTGTCCCAGCAGACATTCTGTCACAGACACTGCCCGTTCTGTGTCATTCATGCAATATACTGAATCGGCAACATGGTGGAGGCAATCACACGTATCAGACTGTGCCACATCTATAACCCTAAGTATTTCTATGAAGGACATATGAGAATGTGTCTGTGCCTCCATGACAGCCCTAAATATATGTTGAATAGCACTGGAAGAGACATCTGGATCAGGTGGAGGATGGAGATCAGGCCTCCTCTGAGCACCCCTAACAACCCTCCTGCATGGCACCTTGCCCACACTTTGGTTACAGTCAAAGTCAACAGGCACTGAAGCTCCTTTAACCACACTTCCCTGATCAACTGTCTCACCTTTCACCTGTCCAATATCTGAGTTCTCATTGGAATAGGTAGGTGTAGGCCTACTGGCTGTGTCCAATGAAGTTACAGGGGTTGGCTGTATGTCAGCCTCAGTGTCAGATTCAAACTCTGCACCCCCCGACTGTGCCTTTGTTTGGCCATCATCATCATCAGAGTCTTATGATACTCTGCCATCAAGTGGTAGAAGTCCCACATTTCTACTGTCAGGGTCACCTGTGATAATAAGCAGCAAACACAGGAAAAATAATACCTACACTACTATAGTCCAATATATGCTAACAAACTAACAGTGGTGTCGCTATTACAGACAGTACAGAAATACACACAACAGTTCTGACACCATCACACACTAAATATTTCTTTGAACTGTTTATCAGTACCGGCATAAAAATGTTTGGCTTACCATGTGCAGATGATAGTATACTCCCTATGCTAGATGGTCCTAGAAGAAGTTAAGCAAAAGATAAGGACAGCAATCACAACTAAAAGTAACACTGGGGGTAAAACGTTTTGCCTTTTATATGTCCATTAACTATCCTTTCAACAAGAACTTGGATGACAAGTCCAACCTAAGCCCCATGTGTAATCAATCAGAATGTATTGTTAACTATAGCACTCTACAACCCCCCAACAAATTTCTTGTTAAACAGAACTAGCTTATTGATGTAAATATCTTACTATACAAGAGTATTTAACAACCAAGATACATATGTCTACCTGGAAGCTCCTCCTGGGACATACTTTCTGTTTCTGAACCAGTAGTACCAATGTCAAGGACATGCTGTTCTGCACTTTCCTGGGAGCTCTCTGGATTGGACAGGAACTCTTCAAATGCTGTAAGTGGTGGCTCTGTAGCAGGCCCTCCACCCAGTAACCATCTGATCATGGGACACTGCAGCTGCTCTCCTCCATGCAGATGAGATCATGTCAGTGGTCCTATGGCACACCTGATCATATGTCCTGCTAAGTCCATCTGCTGCAGTCACATCTGCAACTATCTGCTGCCAAATATGCATTTTGACTGACATATCTCCACATCCTGTCTCAAAGAGAAAGGCTCTGTGCCACCTAAAAGCTTCCACAATGACCCGATTCTCAGGGTCACTAAAGGGTGGGTTTTGGGGAACAGGTCATCTCTGCTTGGCACTGCAGCTCTCATCTTAACATTGTGCAAATGCGGTTGGCATAGCTGCTTGGGTTTGCTCACTACCAGTAAATGTAATAACTAGAATTGGCAGGAAACTGAAATTGGCATGGGTGCCATAGTCCTAGGAGCCTTAAAATACAACAGAAGGATAATACACATAAGTATCACTTAACTGCAAAATACCTGTTCCCAAAAAAAACAGAAAAGGTAGCATTTCAGTATTACCCACTAGAGAAACATAAAACAGTCTAGGAATGTGAAATATGAACAACAGGAATTGTGTGGTTGTAAAATATTACATTCACACACAAAGCAAGGCTGGATGTGAAACAAGGAAGAAAGTAACAACAGCAACATATCTTTGTTTGTGTTAAAAAAAAGCAGCTTTACTCCCTCAATCCCCAAAAGAACAGGCAAATGAGACATGTTGGTTACAAACCGTAAGTAAAATGCTAAAAGTGCTATCAAATGAACTGTCCCTGAAACAAGTGTACAGATGTAACACAGAACATTCCCATATTAAGATATTGCCAGTCATGTATACCTGTGAAATGCCCTGACAAACATGGCCATGCCATCAGTACACTACTGAGTAATGCATACAGGTAACAGTAGCATTTGTCTATATATATATATATATATATATATATATATATATATATATATATATATATATATATATATATCAGAAACAGATTTTTCTTAAGCATACCTTCTCAAGTTCAGTAGTCCTCTGTGCAGATATAGTAATAGTCTCTTCTGTGTTCTCCACATAAACAAGTCTCCTCACCTACAGGTTCCCTAGCTACACTGATGCCTTTTTATGGCATAGATTCAGAGCTTTTAACACTGTGAATATGCAAATGAGGTGTGAACTCAGAATTGCTGAATACCAAATACTTGACTTCACGTAGGAAATGTAAACATAGTGCAGGCACCCTCTCAGTGTTTGTTGCTAATGGGTTGCAACTGTGTATGATTACTGGTAGGGAGAAGGAAAACACAACAGCAATTTAGAATGCACTACCTCCAGGGGGTGTGTCAGGTTAAACTTAAAAATTTATCATTGCTGGAGCTTTCCTGTGTCCTGAAACAGTGCTCTTCAAATTATCTGGAGATATACAGAGCTAAGTATATTTTCCTGGCACTTCAGAGTTGTGTGCTGTTAATTGTTGTTTGACTAATTTTATATCATTGCTGGTTGACTTCAGAGTTGTGCAGTGTTATTTTTGCTTCACTGTATAGTTTTTCAGATCTCTGCTGAAGGTGTTTTCCCCCCTCCCCCCATTTCTCTGTGT
The DNA here is from genome assembly GCF_019279795.1 of Protopterus annectens. Lineage (NCBI taxonomy): Eukaryota > Metazoa > Chordata > Ceratodontiformes > Protopteridae > Protopterus > Protopterus annectens. Next base: position 276,213,593 of record NC_056741.1, read on the forward strand.
CTTAAGTTGGTATAACTGGTTTTACATCCTGTGTGTTATCTGACTATCTCAAGGATTACTTGCATAAAATTAGACCCTCTTAGTAACAGCCTGCATATCATTGCTGGAGCCTTCCTGTGTCCTGACAGAGTGCTCTTCAAACTATCTCGAGATATACAGAGCTACGTATATTTTTCTGGCACTTCAGAGTTGTGTACTGTTAATTGTTGTTTGACTAATTTTATATCATTGCTGGCTGACTTCAGAGTTGTGTACTGTTATTTTTGCTTCACTGTATAGTTTTTCAGATCTCTGCTGAAGGTGTTGGTTTTTCCCTACCCATTCTTGTCTTGTTTAAATTTGAAGGCTTTTGCAGTTGCCTGGCCCCACTGTAGATTTGATCTGGGACACTCCCCCCAGTCCAATCTCTTTACCTCATTCTACCTAATAGACTCCTTCTGCATTTGTTTTTAGTCATTTTTAATTTAATTGCATTTTTTAAACTGTTTGGTCTATCATTGCTACATACTCAAGTGTGCTAGCTTGCACTGCATTTGAATTGTTTTTACTGCTGTTTTAGATACTTTTCTGTATATATATATATATATATATATATATATATATATATATATATATATAAATCTAAACCTGTTTCCTACCTTTCCTGTAACTAGTGTAGTCCAGATTCAGATTTGCTGTATCTAGGACTGTATGTAAGCTTCTGAGCCCCCCCAAGCTTTCTGTGTTGGAAGGAGGTCTTCTAGCTTATTAGTGGGAGTGGTAAGCACTAGGTAACCTGTCTACCACAAAAGTAGTGGTTCTGGCCCAGAAATTTTAGTTATTGGCTGTCTGGGCAGTTCTTCCATCTCTCTCAACTTTCTGATTTAAAAGCCCGCGTTTGCACTTGTTTCCCCCTTTTCCTGTAACTAGTTTAGTCCAGATACAGATTCTTAGTTTTAGCACTTGAATTTGCTTATTCGTGATCAGCACTTGTTCAGAACTTGTTGTAAGCACTAAATAACCTACTAATTACTACAGCACTCAACCTTCCTCATTACTAAGAGGAAAACAGTTTTGGTACTTACTTTCCTCACTTGCTTAGAGAAAAACAGCTCTTGTACTCACTTTCCTCACTTATCTAGAGGAAAATAGTTTTTTATTCAGGCATGTCCAAGGGTCAGCTCCCAGTGTTCTCTCCTGTCTATCTGATGAATCTGGGGATCTTGGGGCAATGTAGAAATTGCCTCATGTACACAGACAACCCTCTCCTCCTACCACTAAACACTACAACCTGTGAGAGATGCACTTATCTAGCCAAACTGGTGGTAAAGCTCTCTCCATCCAAGACTGAACTTGACAGTCAAGAGGAGAAGGTAAACATTTGCACCACACCACACTCATCACATAGTCTCACTAAATCTACACCACCAAAATCCACACATAGAAACACAAAAAAATTTGCGGAGGCTCTCAATAATAATCTGCTCAAGCAACAGAGACTTCCAAAGCAGAAATGCAAGTAACCTCCACCCCCAACACAACCCAAATGACACATAACCCACAGACTCAATGTGCCAATCAACCACTGCCAATAAGGCAAAACAACGTACCCAACACACTAGTCATAGGTAACTCTATAGTCAGGCACACTGATGTCCCACTCACCAGGCTAAACAAGGAGAAGGTTACTGTTAGCTGCCTGTCAGGTGCCAGGATCTGCTACATAGCCCACACACTCAGGTCACTCCACAACAAGTACAAATATGACTCTGTCATTGTCCATGCCCTGAGTAGCATTCTGCCATCACCCACAGTGATGCTGCAGTACAAGGACAAAATGATTGACTTCAATGATTGGCTAAGCTTCTGGTGTCATTCTAAAGGGATCCAGAATCTGTCTGCCTGGGATGACATGGTCAACAGACCACAATGCTTTGCCAGAGATGGCCTGCACCTGTCATCCCTTAGATTCTGGATACTGGCTAAGGTTCCTGCCGCCCCTATAGTGCCTTTTTTAGGCAAGGTTCAAATGACAGATTCACCACCGTAACAGGAACAGGCAAGCAAAAACTGAGGGCGATGCTCCTCAATGCTAGCAGTCTAAATCTCAAAATACACTCACTCAAGGCACTCCTTAAAATGGAGAACATTGATATCTGTGCAATGACTGAGACCTAGTTCAAGGCTCCAGAGAGCACCCCTGCACTACCAGGCTATAACGCATACCACACTTTTCAGCCATGTAACCTGGACCGGAACACCAAAGGCAGAGGTGTGTCCATATTCATTAAGGATATCCAAACCTCCAAGCTAGTTGTTCAGCATAATGCAGCCGAGGTTATCCAAGTACAACTAACTCTGGGCAAAACTGCAATCCAAATTGTAGCTTGCTACAGATCCCCCACCATGCCCCAGGATTCCCACTCCTCTTTTCTTGATGTACTGGAAAATATTAGGGTTCAACCAAACACCCTAATAATGGGCAATTTCAACTACCCCACCATTAAATGGGAAAACTACTCATGTACCAACTCCTTCGCTCAACGCTTTTTGGAATTCATAAACTCCAGTGTCCTGGATCAACTTATCCACACCCCCACCAGGGGCAACAATATCCTAGATCTAGTCATTACCAACATGAGTGACCGGTGTTCCACACCTGAAGCCAACACCTCATTTGTCTGATCTGACCATAAGCTAATTACCCTAGATATCCACATCCTGCCCCCACCCCCATTAAGAAAACCATGGTAAAACATTTTTCCAAAGCCAACTTCATGCTTCTTAAGACAGAAGTGGTGAACTTCATGACACCCATGCAGATGGACAATACAGTTACGACTACTAAATCCTACACAATTGCACTTTACAAGCACTTACACGAGTGCATGGATTGTGCTATCCCAAACAGAACCAAGACGCTATAAGAAACTGTTGCAAAAGAGAGTAAATTCCCATGAGTGGAGGAGCTCCCTGGTCAGCCTTAGTAAGAAGCTGCGATCCCTGATAAATCCTCCAAAGCTAGTTATGAAAACAAAATTGCCACTGATTCTAAAGACAACCACAAAGCATTCTATAGCTATGTCAAGAGTCTCAATGGTAACACTCAGATCTGCTCTGAGTTACAGCACAATGGCACTAAATATACAGACCCAACTGATATTGCCAACATCCTGGCAGATAGGTTCAGTGCTAACTTTACTCCCCTCTCACCCCCTAAAGAGGCCATGTCTATACCAGAAGAATGCAAGGTTCCTGTAATCATGGCTGCACATGTAAAAACCACACTCTCCAAAGCCAAGAACACAGCATCCATGGGATCAGACAACATCCCAGGCTGCATTCTACATGAACTACAGAATGAACTGGCACCCCACCTAATTTCCATGTTCAATCATAGCCTCACCTCAGGCTTTGTGCCTGCAGAATGGTGCACAGTGACAGTTATCCCACTCCACAAGGGGGAAGCCACCATGGACCCCGGGAATTACCGCCCCATTAGCCTGACAAGCCTGGTCTGCAAAGCCATGGAATGTATCATCATCGTGGAACTTATAAACAAAGACATTGGTAATCTCCAAACTCTGGACCCCACCCAGTTCGAGTTTGTAAAAGGCAGATCATGTCTCCTAAACCTGATAGACTTCTTTGAAGCAGTCACCAAAGTCGTAGACGAGGGTAAGGTGGTTCACATAGCCTATCTAGATCTTGCCAAGGCTTTCAACACCATCCCCCACTCTGGAATTAAAGATAAACTCACTAAACTAGGTATACATCCCTATGTCACAAGATGGGTTGCCAACTGGCTCACTGACAGAACCCACACTGTGAAAGTAGCAGACTCCAAATCCGACTTCAGACCAGTGACAAGTGGGGTACCACAGGGTTCAGTCCTGGGTCCTCTTCTGTTTGATATCTACTTCTCTGAAGTACAGGCTAACACAGAAGGTCTTTGGCTAATGAAGTTAGCAGATGACTGCAAACTAGGAGCTATAATTGAAACTCCTAATGATGTGGACATCCTACAAAAGGGCCTCACTGTGACAGATGCCTGGTGTCAAAGCTATGGCCTCAAGCTCAATGCCAAAAAGTGCATTGTCATCCCCTTTGGTAAAAACTCTGTACCCATGAACTACAACATAGGCGGTAGTATACTTAACACCGAAAGTGTGATAAGAGACCTTGGGACACAGGTGGACAATAGTCTCTCCTTTGATAATCACATAGCCACAGTAGTTAGGAAACCTTTCTACGTGGCACACCTAATCACAAAAGGTTTCTCATCCAGAAAAAAAGAGGTCATTATTCCCCTCTACTCATCACTCATTAGACCCATTATAGAGTACAATGCCCCTTTTGGTATGTACCTCACAAGATATCTACAACAACTGGAAAGGCCGCAGAAATACCTCACAAAGAGGATTACCAGCCTCAAACAGATGCCCTACACAGACCGTCTCAAAAAACTTCAGCTTTACTCCGTCACATATCGCCTACTCAGAGGTGATCTCTGCCTAACATACAAAGTTATGTCAAACCCGAGCTGTTGGACATGCTCCATTTAAAGAAATCCCAATCCCTCCAAGCTACACGCTCTAGGGACCTAAACCTTGTCACCACAATAAACAGAACATGCTGGAGGGATAGATTCCTGTCCCAGAGTCTTCCCATACTCTGAAATAAACTGCCTATCTATATCAAACAAAGCTCCTCATTAGCACTCTTCAAGAAAAATCTTGATGATTGGATGGGAAATAGGAAATTCACCCCAGGGATCACTTCTGTGACTCTGCTCGACAGTGGCACCGGAAAATAATTTTCTTGGGTGGCAAAAGCCAGGGTACCTTTTTGGCTGGGCTTGTATAGGCCCCAGGGCCAATAGCCTAGTACCTACCTATGAACCTATGAACCTATAAGTGTATAGAAGTTATTTTATCAAGGCTGGAAATATAAGTAAGTAGCACATAATTCATAGGTTCTGTTCATTAACATCCAACCTCCCCTTCATTTGTTGACAACTGCATATTACCACCATATAATATTCTCACACATTTTAAGACAAGGATATAGAATGCCTTACAGACTACATATCTCAGATTACTGATCAGTTAAGAATGTGCAATAAACACAGAGAGGTAAGACAGAGCTGCATTTCTGCAAATAATAGTCATAAATGGTTGTGTGATCACTCAGTGCACTACTCCCGAAATAATACATGTGCAAATAACTGTTATATGGTTTGTTGTATTGTGGATGATGTTGCAGTTGTTTGCATGTAGAATGATTTCAGTTCCCTGCTCCAAAGCTGTTTGTGTGGCAAAGAGGGATACGGCGACCTTACTGTATTTTGAAGGTTCATTAGAGTGAGAGATAAAAGCCATATCTATGTAGAAATATTTCATGTCTACTAACAAACATTATATATTGTTTATTTCATAAATTGCTTTTCTTCAACCACTTTCCCTTTAATTATTTTCCTTTTTCTTCGCCTGTGTTTGGGAAATGGTGAAGAAATTGTCAGATTTTACTGTGCTTATCTCATTTGCATGACAGTTAGCAATGCAAATACTGGACTAGTGGCCCACACAGAAAGCAGACAGAACACCTGCAGACAGGGTGTCTGTAAAAGTGCAAAGGTCAAAAACAATACATTATTGCAATTTTTGCTTTCCATTGTGCATCATTGAGTGGCAGTTAGCAAGGCTCCCCAACACATGTAGTTATAGAACAACTGCAGATAAGTTGCAGACAGCCAAGAATTTAAAAATGGATGCATTCAATTAATTTTGTTGGGCACCATGTACACACCCTAAGCAGTGTTGTGTGGGGTTTAACAATGGGAACTTAAGAAATAGTAAGAAATTATGAAAATGTCATGTAACTAGTCCTGTGGCAGCAGGTGTAAGTGTAGGGCTAGAGTACAGGTTATGCAACCTATTTTTACTGTTGCAACAGTGTAGTTAATACCAATGAACTGAAAAATAGACAAGTGTTATTTCAATATTCTTGTGGCAACATGTGTAAGTGTGTAGGACTGCCAGACACATAGTCCTGGGTTCTAATACATGGTATTCCAGACATTTTTATTGTTGCTCCACTTCCCACTAAATTCACCTAACTTATAACACTTTTGATAGTGGAGCTGATATGACTTATATATATGAGGGATAATATATCCTCATTGTGTTTTCAGATGTATGACTGAAGATATACTGTCTACTATAATTATGTAAGTATAATTCTGCTATCTGGGCTTGCATGGCCATCACAATTGCATAAGAGTCATATACAGCTGGATGTATATACAAATCAAGTTATCTCACATGCATGTGCAACACCTCAAACTGTCAGCTGTATTTATGAATGATTCCTGAATATGTCTGAGCAGCTTATTCTGTGACAAAGATGGAAAATCAATGGTGTGGAAGAAAATGTTTTGTCCCTTATACCTAGGTTTGAATCCCACACTTTAAAAATCAATTTTATCAGTGTATAAAGCCAAAAACAAATGTGTCAGGTCATGACATTTATACCCCCAGTGCATGTCTGCAAATTTATCTCATCTAACAATTACCTCCCAGTTTTCAATATATATTTTTAAGCTACAGCAGCAGACACCATTCAAACTAAGGTCAAGTGTCAGATTAACCTTCCTGTTTCAAGTATTTATGTCATCTCTGCTTTGCACTGCTACTCACTACTTAACATCATGCAAATGTGGTTGGCATCTTTGTTCGGGTTTGTGTACTACCAGTAAATGTGATGATTGGAATTGGCAGGAAATCATCATTTTCAATTGCTGTAGGTTGGGTGTTAAACATGGCTGGAGTTAGTGCCAAGCTGCCAAGTTTAGGGCACAGAGGTGGGGTGTCCAGGAGTTCATGATATTTACTGGACTCTGGGTAAAGTGCCACAGCCAAAAGCTTCTGCAGGAGGACTATTCTGGCTCCCAGTACAAATCTGAGGTGTGGAGTAGCTTTGCTCAGGCTGTATACAGTGCTACTGGCATCCCACACACTGGAGAATAGTGAAGACATAATTTTAGTGACCTGCATAGGTGCATACCCTCAACCACTGGTTGAATGAATTTGAGATTGTGGACATCCCACAGCTGTGTAAGTATGATAATAAGAGAGAATTTGTAATACTCAGAAAGCTAAATATAAGCAAGACTGGTATACATAATGCTCTTCTGTTCTTTACCCAGATAATGCTGATAGAGTTCAACAGATGGGCTACTGCTGCTTGATTACAGAGACTGGGGAAGCAAGTGGTATGTATGCAGCACAAGAGAAGTCTTACTGTAGCTTTGAAAGTTAAAGATAGATTTTTGTTTTTTTATACAATTGCAGCAAACTGAGCATGCATATCCTAACTGTAACAGCAAGCATGCATGCATTAGTCTCTAGCACAAACCATCTTTAGGAGTCAAATTAAATTAAACCATATGTAAGTGGCATAAATGCCCTGATAACTGTTATCTGTATAATTGGAACACACATATGTACAATATATGCATATTTCAAAGATTGCTTTAAATAATCTGTAGTTATAGTGTGCATTTGTTAGGATATATACTTAAATGTAATACTTCAGATAAAGTAGTCACATATGATGGTACTAATTTTATCTCTTTTTTTCTTTCATCCCAACCCTTACCTCTCTTTTTTATTTTATATTATGTGCCATCAAAATGCCTCCATGACATCCATTTGTACCAAATCACTAAATGCTACACAGCACAGTGAGGTAGGCAAGCCACAGTGGAGCAGACTGCCCCTGCTTCACCTTCTCCAGCACCAATAACAAGCATATTGGGGAGCCAACCTGGAAGCACTGTGTCCTCAAGTAGTACCGTCCCAAGAACTGGTACAGTGGTACCCTCTGAGAGCAGTGGTGGAGGTGGTGATTTTATCACCAGATGGGAGATGCCAGGGTTAGTGCATGGGGTCATCCACTGCACCACTGGTGTATTCCTACACCAGATGGAGATGCTGCTCACTCTCATGGTCCATAGGAGGAGAAGACATCAATCACTCCATCCACCAGCACAGTAAGGGGACAGTGATGACAGTCCAGTGGGTGAGGACTTGATTCTCATTGTCTCCATGTTTTGACAGGCATGAGCCTGTGTTGTCCCCTTTCTCACCCCAATCATGGTGTCTCCCAACCTTTTGTGACCCTCACTTATTCCTATCTCTTGTCTTGTTTGTTTGCATTTGCTTCCTCACCTACCAAACTTACCTGACCCAGAAATACCTCCTTCCCTTACCCAGCATTTCTCTTTTACTGAATTAAAAAAAAGAAAAATGGGCTACTGTCCCACACAAAAAATATCATCCCATACATACCTCTCCATTTCACACATGTGTACTGTTGACTCACTTGATTCAGTCCAACTGGCTATACAACATGATTAATTGTTGTTACCCCTCTCTCTGGAGGTGCCATTTAAAATTTAGCTAATATTCTGCACATACCATCATTTTTTACTGTTGAAAAAATGGATAGCTATTACTCTTATCTATCTCCATCTAAACATTCATGTATTGCTTTGCCTTTGTTCTTCCCCCTGCTTGCTGTCCATTTCACCACTTTCATACCAACCCCATTTTAACACCTACATTCTGGTCAAAAATAGAAACACACATAAGTAGCAGAAAAAGCAATGGATCCCTTCACTTTTTGACCTCTATGTTTGCTCGGAGTTTGGCATTGTGCACCAATGACAATCAACAGTGAGTGGCTCAGCAATGCTGCATGTACCTCCACACAATGCTGCTTAACTTGAAGTGCTATGTCAACAAACAGTAACACATACCGAATGTACTATGAAGAATAATGTCACTGCATTATCACTGTTTAAAAGTATTAGATACACCTGGATTCGAACCCAGTATCATCTGGGCTGAAAAAGAAATGTGCCAATGCATTTACACCTGCTGCCACAGAGTCAGCTAAGCAGCAGGTGTGTTTCATACACTCAGTACTAACTCTCAGAATTTTAGCAATGCGGTTCACATTTGTGCACTGCTTAATTATATGCAAACAGGGAAAATAATAGAAATGTGTATCGGACATACACAAACAACCATTGCACAAACCAGCTGCTCACTGCTGCACTATACATAATCAAATTTAGCATGTATCAGTGCTGTTTACTCTCAATTTTACTCTCTATGCCATGAAACTACATGTGGAAACTTAAACTGAACAATATGTCACATACTTACAATGCAGCCATGTGTTGCCCCCCCCCCCCCCGTGCACTCCAGTACTTTTTTCACAAATATATCAACTACACTACATAAATTAATATCAAATGTTCTGTGATATGCAATGTATGTCAATCTGGTAACATGCAGAATTAGAACTATCTTCACAGTTGAACATGCCTACACATCCATCAACTGACCCTGAGAACTATTCACCCATAATCCTAACCAGCCTCATCTGCAAGTCAATGGAAAGATTCGTCATGGACCTTATCCATAGGGATATAGGTGACCTTCAGTACTCTTGACCCGACTCCTATTGGTTTTGCAAGGGTATATCTTGCTTATTGAACCTAGTGTACTTCTTAATAATGTCCACAAAGCCCTGGATGAGGAAAACAGGACATACCACCTATTTTTATTTAGCCAAGGCTTTTGACACAATCACCCATTCAGGTGTCATAGAGAAACTCTCCCATCTGGGAATTAACCCATACATTACTAGATGGTTACCCAACTGGTTCACCAACAGAACACACAATGTCAAAAGTTGGGGATTCCACCTCTACCAGTAGATAACTTACCAGTGGAGTACCACAAGGATCTGTGCTGGGCCCTCTACTGTTTGGAAACTATTTCTCAAGTCCAGGCAAAGGTAGATGGTCTGTGGTTTACCAAGTTTGCAGATAACTGTCAACTGGGCGCAATCATATAGAGTCCCCCAATGATGTTAAGATATTACATAAAGACCCGACGCAGACAAATGATTGGTGCCAAACTTACAGACTGAAAATTAATGCAAGAAAATGCCTCATTGTCCCCTTTGGCAAAAAGTAGCCCTGCTAATTATGTTATACATAGCATCCCTCTAAGCTCAAACACAGTGGTGTGAGACTTGGGAACACAGGTTGATAGTAATCAAAACTTCAATCATTATGTGTCCATAGTGGTAAGACACACATTCTACATTGCCCACCTCATAACTAAGGGCATTACATCCAAGGCCAGTGAGGTCATAGCTCCACTGTACTTGACCCTTATCAGACCACTAATTAAGTACAATGTTTCCTTCTCTATGTACCACACCAGACATCTGCAGCAACTGGAGAGACCACAGAGGTTTCTGACCAAGAGAATCCAGGGCCTCCAAAACATGACATAAATGGAAAGACTGAAAGCCCTGTCACTGCACTCAGTATCATACAGGCTGCTGAGAGGTGGCCTGGGCCTGGCCTACAGAGCAGTCTTGGACCCTGCCTTAATGTAAATACTGGACATCCACAAATCAAATGGGACAAGAATAACTTGCTCCAGGGATTTCAACCTAGCCTGTGACATAAACAGAACATGCTGGAGAGACAGATATATCTCCTAGTGATTTCCACTTCTCTGCATTAGGCTCCCACTACATGTGAAGCAGTGCTCCTCAATGACCTTATTCAAGTGCAAATTTGACAACTGGATGGGTGGTTATAAATTCAACCCGAGGTGGCACCTATGTCCCTCATGGACAGGTCCAGGTGGTGCTGATTACAAAAGCGGTCTGCTAACAATGAAGCTCTAACTATGCCCAATAAGGGTACTTGGGTTTTTACACAGCTAGGCTTATAAAGGCCCGAGGTCCATTATAACCTCCTAGGAATCTATGAAGCTATGCAGGCCTCCCATCATCTTCTCTCCTACATCCAATGCTGATGTCATGCACTAAAAGTTGTCCTGTAGCCTTGTAAAAATCAGACTAGTGCCACGACGCTTGCATAAATTACTGAGTTCTGTAGTTTGTGTACTTAGGTAGGAGTTCTTTACTCACTGCAGCCAACTCTATGTGTTTCTTGCCGGAAGAGCAGAAGTGCGTATCCTACATTTACCGCTCCAATCCCATGGATTGATAGTATTTTGATACTTGCATATGCTTACATATCCATTTCATGTTGGCCTCTCAACATCTTCTCTCTTACATCCAGTGCTGATGTCGTGCACTATAAGTTGTCCTGCAGCCTTGTAAAAGTCAGACTTGTGTCATGGAGCTTGTGTAATTTACTGAGTTCTATAACAGATACATATGGGGTTCTGTGCTCATTGCAGTCAAGTGTGTGTGTGTGTGTGTGTGTGTGTGTGTGTGTGTGTGTGTGTGTGTGTGTGTGTGTGTGTGTGTGTGTGTGTGTGTGTGTGTGTGTGTGTGTGTGTGTGTGTGTGTGTGTCTAGCCAGAAGAGCAGAAGTGTGTGTCCTACAGTTACTGTTTCAATCCCATGGATTGACAGTATTTTGATACTTGCACATAACTACACATCCATTTCATGTAGGCCTCCCAACATCTTCTCTGCAACATGCACTGGTGATGTCATCTGCTATAAGTTGACATGCAGCCTTGTGAAAATTCAAACTCATGCCATAGTGCTTGCTATAATTACTGAGTTCTGTAGTCAGTGTACCTAGGTAGGGGTTCTATTCTCACTGCAGTCAACTGGGGGTGTGTGTGTATGTATGTGTACTTGCTTGACATTAGAGACAGCTTTTTACACCAGCATGTGGGACACTGCTATTACCATATTATTCTCACCAGATACTGCTGATGTCATCAGCTATATCTGATTTGTGGATGTGCACTATTCTCACCAGGGCAGGGTCAGAGACGAAGTCACCACATCCTTTACAATACAGATTACAGTGACATGGCTTTCAGTCTATCTAGATACATCATGGCATGGTTTATAGGCTCTGTGTTTTCTTAGTGAGAACCCCCTGTGGTCTCTCCAGCTGCTGCATGTGTCTGGTGAGATACATGCAAAAGACAGCATTATACTCTATATCAGTGTTCTGATGAGGTTTGAGTACAGTGCTGTAATATAATCTTCAGATCTGAATACAATGACATGACCTATGATGTGCACAACATAGACTTTCAATACTAGTGGGGACACTTGGTGTTTGAAGTTCAGATTGTTATGTATGTGTGTTCCTAGTGTTTGCATTACTGGGTTTCAGCACAGCGGGACTGTTGTCAATGTTGTAATTAGCAGGGAATTCCACTTTGCAAAAGGACAAACTAAAGACACAGTTTTGCATTTATTTGTAGAGTGTGTGGCTTTGCCACCAACCATTTGTCTGTGTTAGCTCCTACTGTAGTATGTTATCATCATAGGTGGACTCAATGACTGCATCCGGTATGCCAGAATCAGCAAACGCGGTAAGCGAAAGGCAGTATACTTTAGCCTGAACTGTCCAGAAATAGATTCCAAACAGTAAAGGGACAAGCACAGATCCCTGGGTATGCCAATGGTGACAGCTCTACAGATATAGGCTGATTAACCAACTTTCACAGTATGTGTTCTGTCAGTGAGCCAATCGGATTATCCATCTAGTGATGTAAGGTATAATCTCCAGCTTGGAGAGTTTCTCAATGATACCTGCATGGGGGATTGTGTTCAAACTCTAAGCCAGATTAGGATAGCCAGTGTGCACTGTCTTACCTTCATCCAGGCCTAACTCACAGAATCAATAGACTGTGACAATATCACAGATTGCTTATCACATGACTCATTACTTACACTTTCCTAACATGGTTAAATACACACTTCAACACACCCTCCACACAGACTATGTTCCTGTAGAAGGGTGTACATCAATATGCATCCATCTGAGTTGGGGGGCAGCACCTGATACATGTATGTATAGACACATCCTGACTCTTCTCATTTGTGAGGTAGACCAACATGTCATCATGGAGCTTTTCTAAAAGCACACTAGTAATATCTCAGCTCTGTGCAACAGATCAGTGTGAGCTGCTAATGCTATATCATGTTTGTTACATCTGTTAGATGTCCTCAAAAAGGTCATCGAGGGCATGTATGATGACAACACTGTCATCCTTTTGAACTTGATAAGCCCAAGGCATTTGACACAAATCCACATTGAGGTATTCCACTCAACACAGTCAGATGTGGCCATAAAAACCTATATCCAGACCTCTCAACCATAAAGAATTCCTCAGTATTTACCGGTTTTGAGGGCAAAATATTGGGGTGCCACGAATTCCTGAGTGGTCCCCTTAATTTCCCAGTCTTTTCTTTTTTATTACCAGTTTTCACTTTAAATTTTTGGCTGATGTCACCACTCATCACCAGCCTATAGGGGTGTGCGTGATGACATCAGCTACTGCCTGTTGGACTTGGAGGAAATAGGGAATATAACAGTGATGGTGGGTGGCATAATTTAAATTTTACAGAGTCCTCCAGGTAAGAACAACTGTTATTTGTTGTGCCCGCATTGCATTATTTTATTTGTCTGCTGGCCAGCCAAGATACTGTGTGCAAGTTCGTTGATGTTGGCTAAGAACTGTATAAGTGTGTGTGTGCATTTCCCGTATAATTCAACAATTGCAAGTCCACAGCATTCAGTCTATTGCTGCTGCATTTAGTTTCATGTGCAAGTAGATACTGGTTGCTCTTTGTTGCATTTAGATTTAGGGGAGTGTGTGCATTTCCCGTATAATTCAACCATTGCTGTAGTTTCATTGTATAGTGTGTAAGTTAGTTCTTTCAGTCTATCGCTGCTGCATTTAGATTTCAGTCTAGTGTGTAAGTTAGTTCTTTCAGTCTATCGCTGCTGCATTTAGATTTAGCTGTGTGCGCATTTCCTGCATAATTCAACCATTAATACAAATGCACAAGAATGAAATGCACTGCAGCAAGTCCACTGCTGGCCAGGAGATACTGTGTAATTCAACTGGCTTTCAGTCTAGCGTTCATATTCATACTTCTGTGCATTTAGTCTTCTGCATTGCATTTTTAAGTACACTGCTGGCCATGTGTGTATATGTTTGTTTTTCTGCATTGTGTTTAAGTACACTGCTGGCCATGTGTGTATATGTTTGTTTTTCTGCATTGTGTTTAAGTACACTGCTGGCCGTGTGTGTGTGTGTGTAAAATGCCCCAGGTAGGTATACCTGGTCTCAGGCTCAAACCCTGTACCTTAGGTACAGGGAGCAAGAGCCTGAGTTCACTACCCATCCATACCACCTCTTCTTATTGAAGGAGTTATAGCTCTCAGCTGTACAACTTGTCACAGAATGCCTGGAATGTTTGGCTCATACTTTTAGTCTGCTCCTCTTAAAATTTGGATGGTGCAGTGGTAGTATTATCGCCTTACAGCAAGAGGTTCTCTGGTCTGATTCTCAGCTGAAGTGCCTTCTGTGTGGAGTCTGCATGCCATCCCTGTGTTTGTGTGGGTTTCCTCAGGGTGCTCCGGTTTCCTCCCACAATACAAAGACATGCATCTGCAGCATTTCTCCCCAGGCCTCTGCTGAAAATTGGCTTTGTTACAAATTGGACTTTCCCAGTAAACAAATGTTAAATAAAAATAAAATAAAATTTATGTTTTTCTGGCAAATCAGTGAGAACTGAATTCACTAAATAATGATAGTCATTTAAGTTTGTCATATCTTTCAGGAAGCACATGGTAACACATTTTATTTTAGCAACTTTCTAAGATTATACAAGCAATGTTTAAAATGTGTCCTCGTTTTTGGGCCTTTGCCCCCCCCCCCCAATAAATTTTTCTTTTTCCTCATTTCTTGTGCTGCACAGTTCTTCAAGGAAAGAGAAGTTTAGTGTTGCTTATGCAAAGTTTACTTGCATTGTTAAGTAGCACAACAGGTAGTATACTTGCTTTTTCTGCAGAAGGCTGTGGGTTCTATTCTCACAGTATGTAGATGGATTGCTGACACTGTACTGTGTTGTACTTTTAAAGGAGGTGGAGGTGCAGTCCTGAGAATGTCCTTCTTTGGTGAGAGATACCTAGTAACTATGAACCTCTTATCAGTTTGCCATCCATTCCATATTGAAATATTACTAGTTTATCATTTTTTTAATGCAACATAAGCAATTTATTCTTCAAGGGCAACAGGCACTTTACTTGTACATGAAAAAATGGAATATAAAGTTTGCTAGCAGTAACCTCTTTATTAGTAAC
This sequence comes from Protopterus annectens, assembly GCF_019279795.1. Lineage (NCBI taxonomy): Eukaryota > Metazoa > Chordata > Ceratodontiformes > Protopteridae > Protopterus > Protopterus annectens. The sequence goes on from NC_056741.1 coordinate 276,228,758, forward strand.
AGATCTCCTTAATGTGGATTTATTTAGATGACTTTTACTTCTGCAGAGATTGGGCATATTTACTGATACTGGTGGATTGTAGAAGTTCGAGTAGACTTTTATGATGAAAATGTTCTGAATTGGGTAGTTTTGTCATTATTGGTTCATGCATTTTGTTTCATTGTTTACTGGACAAATGTTCAAAACAATACATTAAAATGCGCTCTAACAAGTGTGCTGTATTATACAAGGAATATAATTTAATACAGTCACGAAGGTGTATCAAAGAACACATTTATGTTTCATGTGCAAGGGGCCTATCATTTGAAAACACCCCAAAGGTAACCACTGGCCAGATGCATTTTCTTTGAATGTGAGTTTCAAGGGCAGAGAAGTTTTAATGCGAAGTCTATTGTACTTGGAGACTGTATTGCCTTGTTTAGCAGATGCCTATTAGTGTTTGTGCTATAAAATGTAAAATAAAATCCAAATCATTGTAGAAGTAAAGCAGTATGCACATTAGTGTTTATGGTAAATGGGACAAAATCGCAAAGTAATGGGACACTGGAATGGCTGCAGGGGGAGACTGGGGCCATATTTTGGTTGTCTGTTCTTCAGTTTGCATTTGAAAGTTGGTATCCCACAATTTCATTGGAGTGGATGGGGTTGCATAATTATGTATGCAAATTGTATGTTAATCAGCATACAGATTTGTACCTATTTTTCATGGGACTTTGTCCAGATTTTTGATGTTTCCAGGTTGAGAGGTATGCCTATATCACCAAGTGGGTAGACCATTGTATCACATACATGACATCTAAATATGTTGAAATGTGAAGTGACCTATATCTCAGGTCCAGTGATCAGGTCTGCATATTAGTGTGCTGTCTGCTAGACCCTTTCCTGTCCATAGTGACAGAGATCACAGATGACATACACATCCTGTGTCCAAACAGCTGTCTGAAGGTCTACTGACTGTGGGCAACCATTGACTCCAACTGTGATATTAGTATAATATGGACAGTATCAACACACACCAAAGATTAGTGCCACAACCATGACTAAACCTACAATGAAACAAAAACATGGAGGATTTGTTAAGTCAGGAAAACAAACACACAGCCTAAGTATAATGCAGACATCAAACCCTGTAATCAGACCAACAAACAGGTATGTGACCTGTGTCCAGGGATAGATGGTAAGTGGAACATATCCAACAGCATGTGGTCACAGTGCTGATTACTTCCTTGTATGTAACACAACTACTGAGTATTTTACACCAGATGCATGTGTGCTATGTGTTCCGGTGATGCACACACTACATACATAGCACACATGCATCTGGTGTAAAATACTCATATATATATATATATATATATATATATATATATATATATGTGACATGCACACCAGTCCACTAGCCTGTATTGATCATAATGTTGTGTACAGGTATAGCAGTGTCCCTCCTAACACCTCCAGCAGATGTTACAGTGCCCAGACCGAGTGTGGACATGCCATAATAGTTGTGTGTGTGTGTATGTGTGCAGAATCTTCTCTGATCACTTTAAATCACATATATGTCATGTCAGAGACATGGGATTACTAGTGGTATTATTCTGATATTGTCCACAATTGTGCTTGCTTCTGTTAATGTTGTCCATGAGCCTTTACCTTTGTCTCACTTGCTTGAGACCTCTGCTGAGATTACACTCATATTCAGACAAATCAGTTTGTACAGTTTTACAATATGCACCCTACCCCAATAGTATATCACATTCCTGATAGTTGTCCTCTGCATTCTTCATGTAAGGATGCTCATCTCACACAGACATCTTCCCCATTGTTATATCTCCTTACGTGACAGTTATATAATACACATTTTCACTGTGCAGTCCCTACTATACCATATTGCTGGGGTTGCCCCCTTTTCGAATGCCCAAAGTGGGACTTTTTTTTGTAGAAATGTGAGATTTTTGCAAGACAAAATGTACCCATGTTCAGTGAAAAGGACAGAGTTTCACTTATTGGCAAAATAAATGCTTATCTTTGCAAAATTTGAGTTGATTATGCTATTTCATATAATGTTTAGGTGTTTCAGATGCAAAATAACCATTTTATGCAACTATTAAAGAAAACATGATATATTTTTTGTCCTAACATTTCAGGACATTTGCCATTTTTTAGTTTTTGTCGCAGGACACAACTGTCCAAAGAGGGACAGGTGGTAATCCTATTGCTATGTGATTGGTGTTGCTGGTACAACTGTCTTCCATTGACATGTTCTACCTACCCAGGTGCTTTTTGTCTTTCAGAAAGTCTAACCCTGGGATTCAGTAAGCTGTGTAGGCTTCCTGTGAAGTCTACATGTGTGGGAGGTGATGTGCGGTGAGCAGTAGTGCTAATTCTGTATTCATCTGCTGTACATCAGGTTGTTTCACCTGTCCTTTTCCATGTTCATTCCTACAATTCATGTGTGCATCTCTATTCCATATGCACACTTCCCAAGTGTTTATCTTACATGGCTGCCCATGTACTGTTACAGATCATTTAACCAACGTTGGTACAGAATGCCAGGAATGGGATTTCACAATACTTTGCACTATATACACTGTCCTGTACTGTGTTTGGACCATATACATAGCTATCATACCTCTCAACTGTCCAGATTTTCATAGAATGTCCACATTTTTGCCTTATATATATATTTTGGTGTGTACCTTATAAAACCTGTGGTTTTCTGCCATATCACTGCAATGATTTCAGGACAGATGTCATGTCATTACATACATTTGAGTTTTAGACTTCAAATACGTCAGAATATTTATCTTCACACAAACCCATTGTTATTCTAGAACATTCTAAGTTTAAATGAGCAGATATGTAAAATCTGTCCCTGTTTCTGAGTCACTGTCCCCCATTATGTTGTGCTTTGTCCAGATCTCTTGCAAAAAGAGATTGACAGCTATGAGAAATATTTTATGTTAAGCCCTGGTGATCATTGGGGCATTCTGCAAAAACTCACTAACTTACTGTCCTCTCAGCTGAACAGGTTTGCTATCCGTGTTGTATTACATGGTTTCCTGGCTGGCAAGATTGTTGCCAACCATGAAACTGTGTATTTACGTTTAAACACAGTATGTGGCATGAATACAGAATTAGCGCTGCTGCTCTTCGCACATCACTGCCCACACATGTAGACTTCACAGGAAGCCTACACAGCTTACTGAATCCCAGGGTTAGACTTTCTGAAAGAGAAAAAGCACCAGGGTAGGAGGGGGTCACAAGGTCTCTTTGATAGTCATTTAGACTTCTTGGAACGTCCTTGGTTTTTGGGAGGTTTGAGACTTTTTGGAATCCCCTTGCTATTTCTTAAATGTCTGTTTACCTAAATTCTGTTGAGATTGTTTATATTGTTTTTGCTAAAACTGGATGAAAAAGAAAATCCCCTGGATAATTTGGAAAAGGAGGGCTGAAAAATCTTAAGAGATTCCCTGAATCAATTTGCCTCTTTCATCACACTTTTTGAACACCTCTGCAGCAGAGGGGCAACACCAAGTGTCTATCCAAGGGAGACTTTAAAAATCTCATTTTTAGCTTCATCTGGGAGGTTCTGAGAATGCAGCTATGCAAACCTCCTTTACCAGTGACCACAGCCCTAAAAAAAGTATCATGAAAGTCATACACACACTACAAACAATGAGTAGTGATGTGTGCAGTAGAATAAACTAAATTATTTAAAGCAGATTTTTCTACAGAAGAATAAACTGTAGATAAAACATTCCTCATTCTTTCATGATATTTCAGAATAAACTAACATCAGAGTTGGACAATTTAAAATTCTGAAATTCAAAGTTGCAGAAGTATACACCTCCCACAACTATCAATAATTTTCCCATCCTTATTAGAAAAGTAGGACTGGAATTAAATGTTTAGTAGCAGAGAAGTCAACTAAGGTTATAGCTGCTGTGTCACATTTGGGAATACTGTATAAAATTTTAAAAGATGAACTTTATATTTATTTATAAAAAATAGAACTTTATTATTTATGAAAAAAATAGAATTCAACTGATGCTGTTATTAGGAATTATCCAATATTGTCATCCTCCCAACTGTATAAATTCCTTAGTCTTGTATTTGTTGTACTTAGACTATGTTCTCCCCGTTGTAAATCTGTAATTTTTTACTTTGTGTAGTCTAAATTTAACATGGAGCTTTTCTCCCCGGGCATCCACTGAAAATGGGTTTCTGACCCGGTGGACTTTCCCAGTCAACAAATGTAAATAAATAAATAAATTAAATTAATTACACGTCATATCTGCCCTTTTAAAGACAGTTGGCTGACTATCAGGAAAATTGCAGGCAGTAAGACACCTATCCTGTAAAGCACACAATACAGGAGGAATGGGTGTAGATTCTGGAAAATCCTTCTGGAATAACAGTATTTTTTGAGGGACTCAGAAACCTCAGTGTTCTCCCACTGAAAACATTGGGACATTCTAGCAATAGTTTCAGAGAAAGAGAAACACCCATAGGAAGAATTAGAAAGTGAGCTCTCCTCCGAATCTGAATCAGAAATCTGAGGACAAAACACTGAATGCATCCCTGCATCTTCCTGTTCAGATTAAGAATCCTTAATTGCTTCAGTTAAGGAGACATCCCTTGCTCTTTTACTGGAAACTACTCTGCAAGAAGGACCAATAGCCTGAATCAAACCCTGATCCAGTCCAAGTAAACTATTCCTATCCAAAGAAATTTGAGGAGAAGTAGATATGTGTCTGGTTTTCTGTTTCTTTTTGAATAATGAGGTCAAGTGTGTTACTAACAGCAGTTGCTGCTTCCCCAGGGATGGGCACAGTATTCTGACACAACAGGGAAACCTTCCCTATTCCCTCTCCCAGGACCAAAAAGAGTGGTTCTTCCTTGCCCACTGAGGTGCTTCAAACTGCCACAGAGGATGTGGCTAACCCCCAGCCACAGGTGCCACACAAAAGGGATCCACAGTAAAGGATGAGTGGTCTGAGGTACAACAAATGGCCACAGCAGAGTCACCCACCTGTGACTGAAGCAAACTGTTAGCCTCTTGTGGTGGCAAAGGCGGTTTGCGTAACTTTTTCTTTTTGTCGCTGGAAGGACAATTGATTGTGGGATTGATAATCTGTTCCATGGTCAAGCCGAAAATGGTGCCTCTATCCTGGGGGGAAAACAAGCAACAATGCCAGTAAAACTACCAGTCCACAAAAGTTACTTTTTTGACAGAGAAAACAGCAAAAAGCACTATTGCAGCCCCACAACATTAAAACAAACAATTTCTTCACAGACAATATTTTACCAGTTAAATAACACTACTTTTAAATGGACAAAAACAATGAATGCTTTGTTTAAAAGTATGTTACAATCTTGAGACAATCCATTAAAACACAACACTCCAAGTTTTAACTAATTACTTCAGAGTGATTCCTCCAGGTGCATCAGCAGTTAACTCCTACTGACGCCTCTAGGCATCAAATATTGCTTCTTCATATTTGCATCAATAATTCCAAAACCATACTATGTACAAGGTTTTTAAAAGATTTCATCTTAAAGCTTACACAATGGCATACTGAACTGCATTATTTGACCTCTGTCTAGTTCAGGTAAAGACATTAACTATTGTTTTTATGATATTAATTTATATAGATACATTTTTCACATTGTTCTAAATATCTCAACAACCAAGTAACACAGGCAGAAATCTTTAGCATAACATGAAAGCTCTCAGCCAGATGAATAAAATGCTGATGACATTCTGTGTGTAACTTGAGTGATTGGTGAGATATTGTAAGTTGCTTACAAAATATTAGTTACTGTGTTTACTGTGACTTATAAAATTCAGTTTAAGACCTAGAACCTAAATAATACTACCACTATAAAAACAATTTGTGCTGAAATGTTTGCCATTTACACTTCTTTCATTGCCTCTATGGTTCCATAGATATGAACATTTGTTTGAAATGTGAAGACATAATTTGATTGTCAAAAGGCTTATGCTCCAACCATTTGAAGTTACAGTGCAAACTTTCTCAGCTCCATTGGAGTGAATGAGTTGAAATATCTTTCCTGAAGAGGAAATGTAAAAAATATAAGTAAAAAATAAAGTGGAAGCCCCCCCCCCCCAAAAATGAACTTCTCAATCCAGCTAAGGAAAACACAAGCCAACAGTCAATCCTCAAAACCTCAGAAGAGTGTGCTCCTCATTGCCAGTAAAGCTCTGAAGGGTTCACCCAAACTTGTCTTTCAGTCAGTTCAGCATGAGCTGCTCGACAGTTTGGGAACATGGAAGGCTCCCTGAAGCTTTGAAAGCTGGCCAGCTGTTATATCCTTGCACAATATAACTCATATAGTTAAGGCTACTACAGTAGTGATCAATATAAAGAACATCATATGATTCTAGCTTTGGCCAACTCATTCAGACTTCCCTTCTCCTTCACCACTCCTCCCAGATACTTGAAGCTGTTAATCTGTTCAGCTACTTTCCCTTCTATCTCAATTTTCAGCTTCTTCTGATTTCCCACATTTGCTGCCATTACAACTGTCTTATACGTACCAAGTTTCATCCCATGTGTCCCTATCCTTTGCTGAAGTTCTTGCTCAGTGTGCCTGTAATGCCACATCATCTGCAAACAGCAATTTTGTAGATCTGTCCCTTCATTTGCTAATGCAGTCCATTACCAGTATGAACAGCAGTGGGCTCAAAGTTGAACCCTGATGCATACCCACTCCCACTGGGAACCCCTCTGTGAGACCAAACACTTTTTGTACTTGAGTCATTGGGTCCTTGTACGTAACTTGCACTAATTTTACCACTGTTTCTGGGACTTTTAACCACTGATGGACCGCCCAAATCAGCTTTATTGGGACCTTGTCATATGCTTTCTCCAAGTCTTGGAATGCCCATTTAGACTCATTCCTCATCTTAACTTCTTCTCCACTATCACTGCAAATATTGGGTCAGCCATGCTGCATCCTGATCTGAATCCGAACTGCTCATCACCCATCTTACTTTCAATTACTCTGTGTATTTTTTTATTTTTTATCAATTATCCTGTCCAGAACTTTCACTCACTATGACAGGACTTTGAAACTTTGTACTGCCCACAGTTGTGAAATATTCCCTTTGTTTTTGAACAATGGCACTAGTATGCTTACTCTCCAGTCATCCATGATACACCTTTCTCTCTACAGTGCTGAGTACCTTCAGGAGCCATTTCTCCCGTCTCACCAAACATCTTTATCATATCTGCTGTCCTCTTGTATGGGAGCCTTCACCTCTTCTCTCATCGTAGGCTGTGTCTGCAGCAGCAGTACAGCTTCTGCAGGGTGTTCTTCATTCAGAATCTGTTGGAAATACTCCACCTGTGATGTCCTGTAGACTGGTGACGAGGTTTTTGCTGATGTAAAGGGTGTCTATCTCCTTTATCTGTCTTTGCCTTGCTACCCGATATAGTTTCTTTGTGCTATCTACTGAGTCACTTTCCAAAAGCTGGTAGAGTGCCTTGTTTTTTTGCTATTGCAACTCCTTTCTTAGCCTCTGTTAGCCAACCAGTATTCCTTTCTATCATAGTCCTTTTCTATGTCTCACTTTTTTCTGCACTACTTCCTTCTTTTGACGACTTCCTGGACTTCTGTATTCCAGCACCAACTTTCTTTATGTATCTTATTTCCATAACTGGCTCAACCAAATATCTCTTCTGTAGTCCTCACACCTGAGTAGTTCCTTAAACTGTAGTGTTTTCTCTCCGGTCAACTTCTAAGTCTTCAGCTTGGTCTGTGTTGACCTTAGAGCCTTCTCTGACCACTGCTTGCAGCCAATTGTGACAACCAGTGGTTTATGCTGTGGGTTGACTGTTTAACTTGAGATGACTTTGCAATTTCTGATTCTACCCCAGTGCCCTTTCCTTAGTAGGAGGAAGTCTAAGTTGCATACTTGTATGTGACTTTGTGACTGTCTCTCTCTCTGTATCATGTTGGCTACTATCAAGCCATTTGCCAAACAATCATTTAGAATGGCCTCTCTTTCTTTCTTCCTGTTGCTTCACCCATGTGGACCCAGGCAGTTCTCAGATCCTGTTCTATCTGTCCCAATATGTGCATTCTGGTCACCCATTATCAACACCAATTCAGTTGTCCTACTTTATCGAGTAGGTCCTACAACTGTTGTTTGAATGCACTTTTTTTCTCACTATCACAATACTGCTGAGATGCATAGGCTAAGATTATGAATGCTGCCTTATTATTAGGCTAGAGTCTGATTGCCATGAGTCTGTCATTAATTCTGATGACAAACTTCACTGCCTTTGAAACCTCTTCCTCATCACAATTCTCTCAATATTTCTAGCCTGTTCATCTCCTGAGTAGCCAAATCTGGATCCTACTTTAAGCAGCTTTGCTGCACTTAGTGAACCTACCTTGAGACTAGCAATTCTTAGTTCATGTTTAGCAGATGACAGGTTCATAGGAGGTTACTAGGCTAATGGCCCTAGAGCCTTTACAAGCCTATCCATATTTATCCTGAGTTGCCCCAATTGTTGGTGGTTAGGTGAGTGAAGTTCACAGAGGTTAAGGGTCTATGGTAGTTAATACCAACTTCCTCTGCCAGGAGGGACATGGACAACACCCGAGGAGTGAATATGTTGTCACCCATCCATTGATCTAGGTTGCATTTGAAGAGGGTCAGGGTGGGGTTCTGTTTCAAAACTAGAAGTTTGGTCCAGAGAACTGGCAGTCTCTGGGAGATGCATCTCTCTCTCCAGACTAAGCTGCTCATGTCACAGACTAGGTTAAGAGCCCTGAAGAGAGTGATCCTCCTGCAGTTTGATTTATGAACGTGTAGCATTTCCATCAGGCCCAGGTCAGAGACTGCCTTGTAAGTCACTCACAGGTCACCCCTTAGCAACCTGTAGGAGGAAGTATATAGTGATAGGGCTTTCAGTCTTTCCATGTAAGACTTGTTTTGTGTACCGTGCAATATCTTGGTGAGAAACCTCAGTGGTCTCTCCAATTGTTGCAGGTGTCTGGTGAGGTACATGCAAAAGGGAGTACTATACTCAATTATTGGTATGATGAGAGCCAAGTATAATGGAATTATAAAATCATTAGATCTAGATGCAATGCCTTTACTTAACAAGATGTGTCACACGGAAGGATTTCCTTGCTATTGTGGATATGTGGTAGTCAAAATTCAGACTATCAATCTGAGTAGTCAGATCAAGTACCCCTGGATCTACACTTAAGGGGTGCTGTCTATAATATAATTAGCAGAAATGTCAGCTTTCCCAAAGGGAATACTAATACATTTTTTTGCATTTAGCTTTAATCTGTGGCTTTGGCACCAATCATTTGTCTGCGTTAACTCTGTCTGCAGTATATTAACATCAATGACTGCTCCCAATTTGCAATAGTGAGCAAACGTGGTCAGCCACAAGCCATCAAAGTTTGCCTGGACTTCTGAGAAATAAATTATGAACAGTAAGGGGCCCAGTGCAGAGACCTGCAGTATGCCACTGGTGACTTGTCTTTTGCTAGAGGTAAAGTATCCAGGGCATTTCAGCCTCTTTTGGGTGAGCTGACTTATTCCTGAGCATTTGTATGATAAAGTCCAAGAACATCTAAGCCAGCATGTTTGTGGTCATGTATGCTTCCCAGTCGATGCTATGATAATTAAAATCACCCATGAGAAAGTTGTTGGGCTCTATGGCAGGTGACTCCAGTCCAGTAAGTCTAGGTATGCAGTATACTTTTCCTGTTTCATGGTGGGGGACCTATAGCTAGCTATGATGTGGTAGGGGGCTTTGCCTATAGTTAATTGGAAATGGAATAGCTCAAGAAAGTCAAACTGTTTGACCAGTCTTGAGATGTATTTATCCTTAATGAAGATAGATACAGCTCTTTCTCTGGTTCTTTCACGCTCAGTTTGTGGACTGAACATATGGAAGGCATTGTAGCTCTGAATGGCCAGGTGCTTTCCACTCTGAAACCATGTCTTAGTGACTGTACAGATGTCAGCATCTTTCCAAAGTGAGGAGTGCTTCCAGGGAGTACAGTTTCTTGTTTAGACCCCTAGCATTAAGCAGCAATACTTTAAGTTTATCTAGACAGGATTTTATGTTGGGAGGTTGGGTATTTTGACACTACCTTAAAAGGCACAATACGGGTGGCTAATTTCTTTGCCAGTGTCCGAAAGCCTAGAGGAGATAGTTGCAGACCATCTCTGGCAAAGCAACATGGCATGTTGACCATGTCTTCCCAAGCTGATAGATATTGGATCCCCTTGGACTGACACCAGAAGTTATGCCAATTATTAAAGTCAATAATCTTATGTTTGCATCATGGTATCATCCTTGCAGAAGGTAGAATTCTGCTTAAGGTTAGGCTTATATCTGCCTGTGAGACACAATCTGAGAGCTCAGTCATGTCTCTCTTTATATAGTTGAGTAAAGTACATTTCAAGTCATTCAACTCCACATGGACTATGACGGTGTCATACCGAAACTTGTGGTTGATTGACTTGATGGATCCTGGCACCTGACTTGCAGTTAAATGTAACCTGCTCCTTATCCAGCCTGGTGTGAGGAACATCTGTGTGTCTCAAATGGAGTCACCTATGACCAACAGATTAAGTTTGTGGTGTTACACTTTATGGGCTTATTTGTTGAGAAACTGGTATGTGTGTTATTGTGGTTGTTTTTTCCATGGTTATGTATGTAAGTGGTTTCTGTTTGGGAGGCTGCTGATATTTTGGTAAGTTACTAGCGAGTACCTCCACATATGAGGGTTTGCTTGTCGTATGCTTATTTAGTGTGGGAAGTGTGTCTGTGCTGACAACCTGTTTGGCATTCAATTTGTCCTTTATGAGGGAGTCTCATCTCCAATTTTATAGTGTAACTACATCTCTCACATAAAGTCTTTGTTTCAGGAGTAAGTGGTTGTTAGTATACATGAGACAACTGCTACATTGCCTCAGGATGCCTATGTCTATCAGGCTGGCCAAAGAGATGATGGAAAACTGTCCATCCATGATAGCAGGCTCTTAGTGCATGTTTTATTAGGAAAGGGAATGGGTTAATTTGGCATGACTGTGCTGACAGCACAGGGACTACAAGAGGGACCTATAATTCCTGTACACTAAGGTTGATCAATAAGGCAATGTTGCTCAGTGTGCAACTGAGTTGCTCCTAGAGCAGCAGAGAAGCTTGGAAGGGTTTTGTTAACAGCTGTTAATAGAAAAAACGTGCTTCTAGTCTTTTGCATTTATACAAAGGCACTGCTAACCACCACTGCATGAAGAACAGCACCACACAAATGCAAGGCTTAAGTATGAGCAAACAGAAACAGGTTTTAACCTAACTACCAAACAGGAAAGCACACAATAAGCCTTCCACCAGCAACCCCCACCTCAAACTGGTTAGATTAGCACACTTCTGCCACAAGGGTGCAGAAAAAAACACCTTTGTAATGCAGAACAGCTGGTTTGGAGCCCGAGTTTAACAAACCACACCAACTACCTACAACAGATGCAATGTAATACAGTGCAATTAACTACTTAGAGCTGCAGCAGACAATACAGTTTTTTTTCTGAAACTGTTACAGTACAGTCACTGTATAAAAGAGAAGTGCAAAAAGATACTTAGAGCTCTTTTGTGTGCTTCCCAGCTGAGACAGATCAGGTAAACAGCTACTGCCAACAGATGAATAATCCCAGTCCTTCTAGTGTAAAAGCACAGCAAAGGAGTGTCCAGAGTGAAATGCTACCACAAACTTAAAAGATATGGATATAGCAGTGTACTTTAAACAGCTTATAAAACTATGATTATTCAATAAAAATCCTTGCTTTGTATAAATGAGCCAAGAGCCACCCATTTGTACAGAATTTATAAGACACTAAAAACAAGATAAGCTGATTAATAAGCCCTCTAGTCACATGTATAAATATCAAGCGTTTCCCCAACCTAAACAAACCAGGCTACCTCCCAGTGCACTAGATGGAATATCCATTGACCTCCTGATGTAAAAACATGTGCTTGCTTTATCCAACAGCTAGCTAGATAATGAATTCAGAGCAAGTAAATCAGTAGAACAGACAAGAGGCAAAATGCACTTTTCAATATAAGTACAAGGAAAGGCAAATGAATAATTCAAGATATCAACAGCAGTGTAGAAATGCAAGAGCTTATTATTAGTATTTTTAACAAGAAACATTTTTATTAAATTATCATATACAACATAGGCCATGTTACATTTATATAAATGACAATAAACCATAGTGACACAATCTCAGTTGCAAACGTTATACATTCCAAGCCATGTGACACATCTGTAGCTGCAAACATTATACATCACTTTTAACATATCAAGTTATTGTTAGTCAACCATTACATAGCTCATTCAAATCCTGCCCTCTTTTAAGCCTTGTTCCACCTCTTCATGTAATAATCCCACAGTTCCCATTTTTTCCTATGTAATTTGCTCCTACCCTTTTCTAAAGATTCCAGTTCCAGTTGTTTTAATTCTGTTAACATCTTCAGTACATCTAGTAAAGCTGGTTTAGACTGATTTCCATTTTCTAGTAATTGCTTTTTTGGCAGCCATCATAATTAGACTCAGCAAGACCTTACTATGTCTAGGCAATTCAGAGTTTGTATCATAGCTCAAAAAAATAATAATTTCCCTAGGCACTCCAACTCGCTCACCCAACATCTCCGTCACAGCAGTCTGTTGGGAATCTTTAAAATCTACCAACTTGTTACATTCCCAGAAAATATGTTCCCAGTTACCTCTTTCTGCCCCATCACACAAAGAGAGGAGTATAGTAAACTCAAATTACAGTAGGGGTGGGCAGATTAAAATCACCATGTTTAAAAAGCAGATCAATAAAGGTCAGGGTGGGTGGGAAAAACTAGCAGGGACACTAACAGTGCTTTAGTTTATGCAGTCCTAGAAATTCACTGTGTATTTAAGTATCATTCAAACAATTTAACCAATGAAAAAAGATGTGAAGTGTGCAGCCTAGCAAATTTAAGTGTCTCTCATATGTTTGTCATATAGAACAAAAACACTAGACCAAGAGGTTTTCTTAAAACAGAAAACAAAATGGAACATGTAAAACAAAAAAATAGCTTTATCACTCACACAAGAAAATATAGGATTAAAGCTCTACTTGTATCAAGATTGTCACCCCATATGGGACTGGTTTTACATCCAGCTTTTGTTAAACAGAGCTATCCCAAGTAACCCAAGCTGGGCAACTGGACACTGTCTGGCCAATAGCTTACTGAGCTAGGGCTGTTGGGCTTTATGGCGGGGACATACAACTCTCCCACCATCTGCATGGGTCCCTGGCATAGGTTGGAGTAGGCTAGGTCCTCAATCCACTTATCACTGGCAAACATCCATGCCCATTTGGTGATATTAGTCAAAACAAATAAATCACCTATAACCATATTTTACACAGTCAAGTGGCTAACCCTGCTACAGCATGCAGTTTGAAATCCAAGTTTATACAGCTTGATGATACTGCTCACCACAGTATATGCCCAAAGTGGTTGATTTATATAACTCTCCCTCCTATAGGGCACCATGTGGAGTCTGTGATGCTTCATTCTTGGGCAAGCTTGAGATGGAAATACTCAGCATGTTTTTTGGAGGGAGATGGAGACCCACAGAGACACAGGGAGAACATACAAACTCCAAACAAGCATTGGCCGGAGGTCAGGATTGAATCTTGCACATGGGAGGCAAAGATGAGGCGACAATGCTACCGCAGCACCACCTTCATATTTCTGTCAAAATTGCTTCAAATACAGACAGTGCAGTCTTACCTTGGCAAGAGTTTCTGAATGACTCCGATTTTAATCTGCATTTCTCAGTGACATCTATCTTCTAACAGATCACTTCAGACAAGACTAGCAAGTTGTTTGCCCTGAATTCCAGAACTTGATTCTAGAAACAGAACTACGCCATCAGCTAGGACACACCGGAGTCATGACAGAAGATGATCCCTTACAGCATCTCCTCTTGTTCCTGAATTGAAAGTTACTTCTCGTCACAGCTCATGTGCTCAATGTTCACATCTTCTTCACTGGAATTTTGCCAGTTTCTAGTATTCACAGACTCGGGAAAGATTGAGAAGTTAGAAATGATGCTGCATACATGTTTGCTTGCCAGAAGAAGCAAAGAAAACACTTCTGCAGAAGAGGAATAAGGATGCAAAGAGACACCAGGGTTCCACTAAGAAATTTTTCTGTGGGTCATCAGAGGAGGGATATTCAGCAAAATATCTACTTGCAGTAGAGCACAGTGGTCCTGCACAACTTACCCACTGTGATCCCAGGATCCTTACCTTAGAAAGTGTGTACTCTGTTGCAAATGCACCACAGGTTGCCTCCTGTGAACCTACAGCCATCGCCATGGATGAAATTGCGTCAAGGCTTGGAAAGAACAACTAACAGCCAAGTGGCCATTGTGAAATTGACAACTATAACCTTGGTCACTAACTGAAAAGCCTTTCTTGAATGTTTGACACTGGATCATCACCACTGACTGTGTTAAATTTCCTAATTTGCATCCATTTACCAGACATCTATATAAATACTTACGTTTCACTGCACATTTATTTGACTGCACCTGTTACAGAGGCTACTGCAAAATGCAGCTTCTCTAAACTTTAATACAGACATACCTACATTCAACAATGAGTCAGGAGAGACGTTCAAGCTAAACTGTGCCTTCAACTGAGCATGAAGTGGGACCACGGTTTATTGTACAAAAGCCTCATTGAAGACTTTACCAGGAAGAAAACCTATAAGATACCAGTAAAACTCTAGTACTGCAACCCAGCTCTACCTCTTACTACTCTAACCTTGAGGTCACAGTACCTTCAAGAAAGCTCCTGCAGGGAAGAAGAAATCATTTGGATATCCTCCTTTAAGTGGAGAGTCCATATGGGAATGTTTTAAAGAAATCATCTTTCCTGAAAGCCGTGCACATCTTCTTTGCGTGAACCTATCATGAGTGGAATGATAACAAGTGACTTGCCGAGATGTCAAAAGGTGATCTACAGTGTTTGTATGTACCAGGTTTGGCCACAAGAAGTTGATTTTGAAGGTTTTGTAGTCTCATTGGAGTCTCATTCCGTGATATTATTTTATACCAGATGCAGCTGATCTAAGCCAGAACTCCTCAAGGTCATTGCTCAGCTGTAGCAGAAGAGGAGCAACAGGGAAAAAGAACACTTCAGATTCTGTACAAATAACCAAGTGAAGTGAATCTGCCACAGAAAGAACATGTGCAAGAGAACCTCTCTCCCTGTTCTGCTGATAAATAGTGTCATATTTCTCAGAAAAAGGAAGTAAAATACACCTTTTTGACATCTGTGGTGAATTCTACACAGTACAACGCACACCAAACATTCATTATTTTTGAAAAGACCATAATTGCTGGTTAACTGTTAGGTTTTTAAATGGAGACAAAGCATTAAAAGAATACTGGATTTGGAAATCTCCAGGCGACAGCGTGCTATAAAGATGCTAGTGCTGTATAACCAGTAAGGTTGAAAAGTCTCTGGGAGAAGTGAATAATTTTTCTAGATATCTCTACAGCAGTAGTGTGAATATACCTGTAAATATCTTGTAGCAGCTAAGTATTAGTGATGTTATTACTGGTAAACTGATAGGGTCTTTCTTGTTCTAAAGCTGTTTTAATTGTTATAAGGGCATGGCTGAGCTGTGATATACCGCCACAATTCACTATTTTATATCGCACAGTTGTCGTGCATTGTACAACAAATTACTATGACTTTTCTGCTTGTGGGTCGAAAGTACTCGACTATTTGGCTACTGATAAAGGGTAGTAGTTAAAAGGTACAGTGTGGGGGTACAGATTTTCCTGCTGACTTCCTTAATAATTGAGGAGCAATCTTCTTGTATACAAGAGACATTTTAAACTCACTTTAGTCGCTACTGAACTAACATCTGAAATACTCATTGTAGAAATGCTAGACTGTATCATGTTTGCAATTGTACTGTATGACAGATTAACTGTGTAAGCAAGATAGAAGTGTTCTAAAGTAAGCCTTGTGTTGCTGTATTGTATCTCCATTTAGGTACTGTCCTTTAATTCCCCACTTGGCTACAACCCACAAGTCCTGCTTTAAAGAGGGTCGCTATACTTGATGTGAACGCATGGACAAGCTCTATTCTGCAGTCCCACTACAAACATAACAAATGGCCAAGGTCAATATTTACCTACAGTAAAGTACAAATAACGCTTATAATTATTACTTTTAAAGCTAGCGTACTGGGTTCAAAACACGGCAGTAAACCACCTAATCCCAGCTAATTACAGCAACTCCCCTAGATAATTCTAGCAGAAATCATAGTTTGCATTAACAATAGAGAGAGGAAATAGTTTCATGCTTGATGAACTATATAGTAGAATAACAGGGTACTTTAAACACTTACTTATTCACTGGCCCTTGGAAAGTTTTGTGCAGATTTAGCCCCGCTCCGCGCCGCACCCTGCCCCCATATCCCACCCACCCCAGTACTCCTACATTTATAGCTACCTAACCACACCCCATCCCTATTCTAGCCATACAAAGCCACTTCCCTATCATCTCCCTCCCCCTCCCATCACTTATCAATGTAACCATTAACATCCCTCTAAGGCAATGCACCATCACCCTAAGACAATGAATACCATCCCACCCACTATTTTAAAGCCAAAACTCAAAACTATACCTCTCATTCTACCACTTATAATTATACCATACCTACTAACTAGATATGAAGATCAGCAATACTCAGGATTCCACTACCCCAAATATCAAACGAGTACCCCCTTATCTTCACTTAGTACTGAATATACCACCTACTATCTGGCCCCTAAAACAACAAAACCTAATTACCAGTATCTTAACAAATCAAACCAAAAGCACCCTAAATCCAAATATGGTCAAAAATTACTATTTAAACTCATGAAACTATTAGATTACCTAAGAAAAAACATAACTAAAGGCGGAGACATCCATCCTAACCCATGCCCATCGTCAACCCCAAACTCTGATAGCCCACCATTTTCTCTCAGGTCATCTACCTCCCTCCAAATTTACCACCTAAATATAAGAAGCCTAAACAATAAGGTACATAACCTACATGCCCTTTTAGCAACTTACCTCCCTGACATAATGTGTCTAACAGAAACCTGGCTTAAACCATCAACCAAAGACAATGAGATCCTACCACCTGGTTATAATATACTTAGGGCTGATCGTACAAAGAAAAAGGGAGGTGGGATTGCCGTGCTATACAAAAACATACTTAATGTCATACTCAACCCCATTCAACCACCCCAGATCTCCAATGCTGAAATATTAGCTCTAAAACTACAACTAAACAAACAAAAAAGTGTAAATCTAATTGGGATCTATATCCCCTGGGAATAACTCTGACACACTGGAAAACACTCTAAATTGGTTAGCTAACAACTGCCCTCAAGAAACTATTGTTCTGGGTGATGTTAACATTGACTGGAACCTATGTTCTTCAGACTCCAACCCCACCCATATAAACCTCCATGGATTCTCACAGACCATATCCTCCTCCACCAGAATAGGTAATTCTAACCAAAAAGAGAGTATCCTTGATTGGATACTCATTAATACTCATCCCCATATGTACATGTCTGGGACCCTTTCCAATGACCTTAGTGATCACCTCATCACATACATAAGGAAAGACAAAATAGTAAGCTCTAAACTGCCCATTTACAGGTCTATCAGAAATAAGAAAAATTTTGACCTCACAAA
Organism: Protopterus annectens; assembly: GCF_019279795.1. Lineage (NCBI taxonomy): Eukaryota > Metazoa > Chordata > Ceratodontiformes > Protopteridae > Protopterus > Protopterus annectens. Next base: position 276,246,576 of record NC_056741.1, read on the forward strand.
TTTTCAAATGGAACTCAAATCCTGTAATTGGTCAACTCTAAAGTATCTTCCCCTAGATGAGGCTGTAACAAATTTTAACTCCACATTTCTAACCATACCAGATTCTCATGCTCCAAAAAGATCAATCAAAACTAAAACACAAATAGCATCTTGGCTAACAAAAGACTCTAAATCTAAAATCAAACTTAGAAACAAAGCATGGGACAAATGACGTACAACCAAGTCACCCCTAGACCGTATTAAATTCCAACAGCTAAGAAACGAGACTAAAAAAGCCATCATACTTGACAAAAAAACTATTACTGCCAACTACAATATAAACATCAAAACAACCATCAAAAGTTCTGGGCGGGTTTAAATAATCTTCTCCAACCAGGTAAATCCTCCACTCCCATCCCAGGAACATTATGTGATAAAAGCCCAGTAGAAGTAGCAAATACCTTTAATACTTTCTTTACCAAGACTATTCAGTCCTTAGCCAACCAATTATCTGCTACCTGCTCCTCAATAACAGATCCTATACCCAAGACACTATTCTCCTTTAACCTCCAACTTGTCTCCACTTCCTTCATCCGATCCTTATTGAAGAAGCTAAAGCCAACTACCCTTTCTGCAGATCTTCTCCCAGCCGAATATCTGCAAAAAGCTGCAGATGTCATAGCATACCCCGTCTCAATCTTAATCAAACCATAACAGAGTCCATAATCCCCTCAATATGGAAAATATCCTATGTTATACCACTCCATAAAGGCAGCTCACCCACAAAACTATCAAACTATAGGCCAATAGCAATATTGTCACCACTTGCCAAAATCATGGAAAAGTGTGTGCACAAACAACTTCTATACTATCTCATCCAGAATAAACTACTAACCAATTCACAACATGGATTCAGACCCCATTACAGTACATCCACTGCCCTCCTCCTCTCTCTTACCGACATAATTAACCATAACCGGAATAACAAAAAAATATCCTCAGCTCTCTTTCTGGACCTGTCTAAAGCCTTCGATATGGTGAACCACCAGCTACGTCTCCACACTCTGAAAACCCTGGACTTAGACAACCAAGCTCTAGACTGGTTTCATGCCTACCTCTCTGATAGGCAACAAGCAGTACTCTGGCAGAATAAGCTCTCTCGCCTGTTACCTAATACCATAGGGGTTCCTCAAGGCTCCATATTAGGACCTCTTCTCTTTTCAGTCTTTATTAATGACCTCCATATAGTCATCCCCGAGGCCACCTGTATTCAATATGCAGATGACTCTACACTAGTATGTTCTGATACATCTCCAGTTAACCTACTATCTACAACCCAGCACATTTTTACTACAGTAGAAAACTGGCTATCAGGGCATCATCTGATCTTGAACCCAAACAAAACCAAACTATTACTCTTCCATACAACCCATAAACCCTCTCCTATATCCTTTACCATACAATCCAACAGCCATCTCCCCAGACTCCTATACTAAACTATTAGGAGTTACCATTGACAATAAACTTAGATTCGATATGCACATTAACCATACCATTAAAACCGTTAACAAGAAACTCGGGTCTTTGTACAGGATAAAAACTTTCCTAACTCCAATTGCCAAAGTGGCCATTGCTCGCTCACATCTTCTCTCTACCCTTTTATACGCCTCTCCCGTGCTTACTATCCTTAACAAATCTGACCTAAACAAACTCTCATGTTGTTATAATCATATTGCCAGATTTGCAACTGGTATGCCCTATAGAACTCACCACTGCTTTAACCTAAAAAACCTCGGCTGTATAGAACTACCAAACCTTCTCCAGCTGAACCAACTCATAGAAGCATTTAAAATTCTCAAACAACCTGATAACACTCCTGCACTGAAAAATTTAATTATTCCTTACACCAATCTAAGCTGTCTTCGCTCATCAAACAGGCTACTTGTCCAAACAATCAAATCCTATAACTCAGGGGGTGATACTCCGTTTGGCAACGCCATTGGAAAAATATGGAACTCCCTCCCCAACAACCTCACTCTTACTACCTCCCTAGACCAATTCAAAAAGAGTCTAAAACTCCATTTCAAGTCACATTGGCTTTGCCAATGCTCTAACCCAGATTAGCTCCTCCTCAATTAACCAAGATCATACTTTAAACTTTTATTCTCAAAAGACCTAACCCTATATTTCCTTGATGAATTTCTGACCATAGTTGGAAGCCCTTAAACCTTTGCTAAAAGGACAACCTAGGCAAGGAACCTGTAACTCCAAACAAGAACAATGTATAGTAACTAAACTCAAAAGCTATTATTGTCTTTTTAATCTAACATGTTTTTAAAAATCTGTACAAGATCTGTTGTATTTTGTGATTGCTATTGCTAGACTGTTTTGTTGCACTATATAAATTGCATATTTTTCTCCACAGCTGCATTACTAAATGAAACAATATGTAACATGTATGTAACTTACTGACAATGTGGAGCTTTTCTCCCCGGGCCTCCGCTGAAAATGGACATGTATCCAGTCGGACTATCCCAGTCAACAAATGTAAAATAAATAAATAAAATAAATTATGCCAACTGGTCTCTTCTCTGCTTTGTACAAATTTTCATAAACTACTGAAATATTCTATATGATCTCTGGTGATTTTTCTTGTCATAAGCTCCAAGTTTGACAATAAATTCCACAGGTTTTGCAACAACCCTTTCTACTTTCTGTCGTATATGCTGTACTGCAAGTTTTTTGAGCTCTGAAGTTAACAGAAAATAGTAGCTCAAAAGCCATGTTTCTAAACTCATGCATGTTATTCCCATACTCCCTTATCTTCCCCAGAACTCTGCACTTGCTTCTCTTCTTTTTCTTTGAGATTACCATTATTCTGCAATACTTCACTCTTTGTCAGACCCTCTGAATAATTCCTATTACTTCTTAACCATATCTGCTTCTCTTTTATTTCTACCCTATTTTTACAATCCATTTTCATTTGATCTCTCACTAGGAATAACTTCTGAGGAAATTTCTGTCTTGAAGAAAAAAAGTCCAAGTAGCCACTACAACCAAAACGAAATGAATCCAAAAGGCTACTAGCGGAATCACAAAGACACTGGAGACGTGAATAAATTCCACACTTTTAATGAAGGTTTAGCGCTTTCATCTAGTACAACTAGACTTCATCAGAACTGCAATTAAATAAAATAACACCATTTAAATAGTAATAAGTACATATCAACACCAATGAGATACACGTATTTAATCCCAGCCCATTTCCTACGTCATCACTTCCTCAGAAAAGGGAACTGGTTTGAAAAAATATATACATGCACAACACAATGAAAACACCTTAAAAACATTAAAAGTTAAAAAATTAAAGAATTAAAAACTTGAAAAAGACCCTCCAGTACATGAAACCAAATCTTTTATAAATAACGTGGAAATTGAATTGTTATAGTAAACATTATTGAAAATATACAAATGAATACATATTTTGCACCATTAAAATTAATATGTATACCTATTATTAACAAAAAACTGGAAAATAACAATTCCCATCCCTATCAAACACATATCCTAGCTTCTAGGATGGGCTTGATAGATATGCTATCATTAATGCCAGGCTTTACTGTGGCATTTAAAGTTATTTGCCACTATACCTCTCTCTCACTTAATAATACCTTCAGGTTTCCACCCCTAGGATTAAGATATAATACATCTAGTATAGCAAATCTGAAGGTTTGGCATCCTGGACTATCCCTAACATGTCTATATAAAGCATTATTGACATCACCCTTTCTAATAGCATACAAATGGTCGTATATCAGGAGAAGTACATTGGGGGCGATACCTAAAAGAACAGTACCGAAGCGTACATATTCTGTTGTTGCTCACAATGGCATTAAAGGTACTGCATTAAAAACTAATTGTGTTTCTAAATCCAATTGCGTTTTAACATCTGATAAACCCCGGAGGGGTGGGACTGAATATAAACGCTGTGGCCTAGAGACATTTCTTTCCAAAGTTCATGATTTTGATTTTCGAAATAATAATGCAGTAAATAATGTGAATAATAGGGGATTTAATGATGGAACGCTCAAGGATATGATTCATTTATTTGGTAAAAAAACTATATGTTATTAAAAGTATACAAACTGAAAATGCATACTTAAATCAATGCATATCTTTACGAATTGTGCCCATGGGGCTTAGGTTTTTTAAAAAACCCATGGGGGTAGACATGTCTAGTGAAGTTTTACAGGAATGTAATGAAATGTTCGATAACTTTGGCATTACCTTTATGAAATTTATTCTTAAATGTAATGATGGTAAAGTGTGTAAGCTTATGAAAGAAGTTGACGATTTGAATGTTCGTATCACAAAAGATTTATTGTTTGATGAGTGGCATGAATTGTATGATAAACAATACCAATATGTTAAAAACAATAATAATAAGATTTTTAACAGGAAATGTGCAAAGTTACGGAGGGATATGCAGCAATATAAGGAAGGTAAAGTTTATCATTGGGAAAAGGTAAATGAAACTAAACAAGCTCCGTTTAGAAAACGCATATTTTCTGAGAGGGATGGGTGGGGTTCAAATGGTGATTTACAAACTTTTTTAGGTGAAGAAACAGAATGGGAACATTTAGGGAAGAAAAAAGGGGGACGGTGGACTCCTTATCACATACAACACAGATACAACAGGAATCAAAGGTAATCCCTTCGGACCATCCTGACATTGTTAAGTATAATGCAATACAATATGGAAGGGGAGACTTTTATATTTATAATTATACATCCTTAGAGATACAAGATGTTCATTTTGATTTGTTTGGAAAAGGAATAAAATTTGTCCCGAACCAAAAATGTAATGTTGTGGACAGCATAGTAGAATTTAAGCTATTTGTTCGGAAGCTAAATTTAGGCATTTACTCCAAGGATACAAGTATTAAGAGACAGGAAGGGCAGTTCAGAAAAAACAGCACATTCAACCCTCCTTTACATCCTTTATTGGCCAGCTTTGAAAAAGTGGTCATAGATGAATTGTATGAACTTGACAGACAAAAACGGTCTGGAGTAAGATTCAATTTTAGTAAACAAGAACAAGATGTATTACGTGACTTAAACGCTAATAAGGATATAAAAATCTTACAACCTGATAAAGGAGGGGGTGTGGTTATTGTGGATACAAATGACTATCCTAATGCCATTCATAACATTCTACAAGATACTGTTACATACAAAGTTTCATCTATCAATGAGGTTAATATAGCCTATCAACGTATTGATGCTTTATTGGAGGAATTATTAATAGAAGATAGAATTGATAACAACTTGTACAGATTCTTGAAAGTAGAGCATCCTACATTGGCCACTATTATGGGTATTCCAAAAATCCATAAGGATATAATGCACCCCCCATCCAGACCCATTATATCGGGTAGTAAGTCAAAAACCTTCCCTTTTGGAAAAGTTGTGGATAATTGGTTAAAACCTATTTATCAGAATGTTACACATATTATAAAAGATTCTTGGGATTTTCTCAGTAGATTAACACCATCCTTGTGGAAGAACGAGTTGGTTTTAGTCACTATTGATGTGGTGAATTTATTTTCTTGTATCCCTACAGAGGAAGGTATGGAGAGGTTTGTAAATTGTATAAGGAACTATACACAGCTAAACTGGGAAAAGATTCAACTCATTAGTGAATTTATGAGTATTGTATTAGATTACAACTTCATTTATTTTGAGGGAGAGTATTACATACAGAACAAGGAAGTGGCGATGGGTGCCGCCAGTGCTCCTATATATGCTAATCTAGTTATTTTAGATTGGGAGAATGAATTTGTATTCAAGAGTGTATGGATGCAGCATATTAAGGGTTACTTTAGATTTTTGGATGACGTCTTTATGATTTGGGATGGCAACGTGGAAAATGTGCAGGAATTTGTTAATTATTTGCATACAACTAGCACATTTCTGCGATTTACATATAATATCAGTACAAGGGAGCTTCCTTATTTAGACACACTCATTACGCATACCCCTTGTGGTTTCTCAGATTTTTAGAAAGGACACGTTTAGCAATTCATATTTGCAGTACAGCAGTTGTCATCCTTACCATTTGAAGAAAAATATAGTTAAAGGACAGTGTATCAGGGCGGCCCGCATGACCTCGGATTATTCGGACATGGTACGACAAATGAAATTCATAAGTACTATGTTTAAAGACAGAGGATATCCTAGTAAGATGGTGGATGATGTGGTTATGTATGTTTCAAATGAATGGGGGAAGACATATAAACCCCTATTAGGGCATGGAACATTGAATGAAATACACACTGACTCTGCTCATACAAGTAAAGAATTTAATAGGGCTTTTGTTGTACCCTACAATACACATACATCTGCAGTTAAAAATGTTATTTTCCAGAATTGGAGTATGTTAAAAAGTGACTCGGTGATATATGAGCATGTAGGTAAACACCCTAAATTTGTAAATAAGATTGGACAGAATTTGAAAAACAAATTATATACAAGAGTTACACAATCAGCATAAAAGGACAGGAACTGTAAAATGTGGGAGATGCAATTATTGTTTTGCTATTCTGGAAGAACCTACCATACAAGTTAAAAATCAGAGTAAGAATAGGATTTATTTTATGAAAGGAAATTGTCAAACCAAGAATGTCATTTATTTCGCTTTATGTGATAACTGTCCAGCATTTTATGTAGGAAAAACTGGTCGGCATTTGAAAAATAGGATATACGACCATTTGTATGCTATTAGAAAGGGTGATGTCAATAATGCTTTATGTAGACATGTTAGGGATAGTCCAGGATGCCAAACCTTCAGATTTGCTATACTAGATGTATTATATCTTAATCCTAGGGGTGGAAACCTGAAGGTATTATTAAGTGAGAGAGAGGTAAAGTGGCAAATAACTTTAAATGCCACAGTAAAGCCTGGCATTAATGACAGCATATCTATCAAGCCCATCCTAGAAGCTAGGATATGTGTTTGATAGGGATGGGAATTGTTCTATTCCAGTGTTTTGTTAATAATAGGTATACATATTAATTTTAATGGTGCAAAATATGTATTCATTTGTATATTTTCAATAATGTTTACTATAACAATTCAATTTCCATGTTATTTATAAAATATTTGGTTTCATGTACTGGAGGGTCTTTTTCAAGTTTTTAATTCTTTAATTTTTAACTTTTAATGTTTTTAATGTGTTTTCATTGTGTTGTGCATGTATATATTTTTTCAAACCAGTTCCCTTTTCTGAGGAAATGATGACATAGGAAATGGGCTGGGATTAAATACGTGTATCTCATTGGTGTTGATATGTACTTATTACTATTTAAATGGTGTTATTTTATTTAATTGCAGTTCTGATGAAGTCTAGTTGTACTAGATGAAAGCGCTAAACCTTCATTAAAAGTGTGGAATTTATTCACGTCTCCAGCGTTTTTGTGATTCCGCTAGTAGCCTTTTGGATTCATTTCGTTTTGGTTGTAGTGGCTACTTGGACTTTTTTTCTATTAGTTGCCTCAGCATGAATTCGCTGGATGAATTACCCTCCATTTTTTCACCAATTCGAAGAGATGAGGTTCGTAAACTTCCGTCTGAAATGACCATCCTCAAAGGAGAAGTCACCAGACTGATTGATTTGTTTAGTCAACCTATTTCGCTTCAGCGTGGAGATAGAGTGGACTCCGCCCACCTACGTAATCTCTCAGGCAATGAGGTGTTGCCAGATACTTTGCATGAGCAAGGAGACTTTGGTGGTGCTTCGAATCATAATCTTGGGACCTCTCATTGTATTGTTACCGACCAACAAGAACAGGACAGTATTGAAACACTGGACAATGGTAACCATACGGAGGATAGGAGAAGTACATTGGGGGCGATACCTAAAAGAACGGTACCGAAGCGTACATATTCTGTTGTTGCTCACAATGGCATTAAAGGTACTGCTTTAAAAACTAATTGTGTTTCTAAATCCAATTGCGTTTTAACATCTGATAAACCCCGGAGGGGTGGGACTGAATATAAACGCTGTGGCCTAGAGACATTTCTTTCCGAAGTTCGTGATTTTGATTTTTGAAATAATAATGCAGTAAATAATGTGAATAATAGTGGATTTAATTATGGAACGCTCAAGGATATGATTCATTTATTTGGTAAAAAACTAAATGTTATTAAAAGTATACAAACTGAAAATGCATATTTAAATCAATGCATATCTTTACGAATTGTGCCCATGGGGCTTAGGTTTTTTTTAAAAAAACCCATGGGGGTAGACATGTCTAGCGAAGTTTTACAGGAATGTAATGAAATGTTCGATAACTTTGGCATTACCTTTATGAAATTTATTCTTAAATGTAATGATGGTAAAGTGTGTAAGCTTATGAAAGAAGTTGACGATTTGAATGTTCGTATCACACAAGATTTATTGTTTGATGAGTGGCATGAATTGTATGATAAACAATACCAATATGTTAAAAACAACAATAATAAGATTTTTAACAGGAAATGTGCAAAATTACAGAGGGATATGCAGCAATATAAGGAAGGTAAAGTTTATCATTGGGAAAAGGTAAATGAAACTAAACAAGCTCCGTTTAGAAAACGCATATTTTCTGAGAGGGATGGGTGGGGTTCAAATGGTGATTTACAAACTTTTTTAGGCGAAGAAACAGAATGGGAATATGTAGGGAAGAAAAAAGGGGGACGGTGGACTCCTTATCACATACAACACAGATACAACAGGAATCAAAGGTTAACCCCTTCGGACCATCCTGACATTGTTAAGTATAATGCAATACAATATGGAAGGGGAGACTTTTATATTTATAATTATACATCCTTAGAGATACAAGATGTTCATTTTGATTTGTTTGGAAAAGGAATAAAATTTGTCCCGAACCAAAAATTTAATGTTGTGGACAGCATAGTAGAATTTAAGCTATTTGTTCGGAAGCTAAATTTAGGCATTTACTGCAAGGATACAAATATTAAGAGACAGGAAGGGCAGTTGAGAAAAAACAGCACATTCAACCCTCCTTTACATCCTTTATTGGCCAGCTTTGAAAAAGTGGTCATAGATGAATTGTATGAACCTGACAGACAAAAACGGTCTGGTGTAAGATTTAATTTTAGTAAACAAGAACAAGATGTATTACGTGACTTAAACGCTAATAAGGATATAAAAATCTTACAACCTGATAAAGGAGGGGGTGTGGTTATTGTGGATACAAATGACTATCTAAATGCCATTCATAACATTCTACAAGATACTGTTACATACAAAGTTTCATCTATCAATGAGGTTAATATAGCCTATCAACGTATTGATGCTTTATTGGAGGAATTATTAATAGAAGATAGAATTGATAACAACTTGTACAGATTCTTGAAAGTAGAGCATCCTACGTTGGCCACTATTATGGGTATTCCAAAAATCCATAAGGATATAATGCACCCCCCCATCCAGACCCATTATATCGAGTAGCAAGTCAAAAACCTTCCCTTTTGGAAAAGTTGTGGATAATTGGTTAAAACCTATTTATCAGAATGTTACACATATTATAAAAGATTCTTGGGATTTTCTCAGTAGATTAACACCATCCTTGTGGAAGAACGAGTTGGTTTTAGTCACTATTGATGTGGTGAATTTATTTTCTTGTATCCCTAGAGAGGAAGGTATGGAGAGGTTTATAAATTGTATAAGGATATATACAGCTAAACTGGGAAAAGATTCAACTCATTAGTGAATTTATGAGTATTTTATTAGATTACAACTTCATTTATTTTGAGGGAGAGTATTACATACAGAACAAGGGAGTGGCGATGGGTGCCGCCAGTGCTCCTATATATGCTAATCTAGTTCTTTTAGATTGGGAGAATGAATTTGTATTCAAGAGTGTATGAATGCAGCATATTAAGGGTTACTTTAGATTTTTGGATGACGTCTTTATGATTTGGGATGGCAACGTGGAAAATGTGCAGGAATTTGTTAATTATTTGCATACAACTAGCACATTTCTGCGATTTACATATAATATCAGTACAAGGGAGCTTCCTTATTTAGACACACTCATTACGCATACCTCCTGTGGTTTCTCATCTCAGATTTTTAGAAAGGACACGTTTAGCAATTCATATTTGCAGTACAGCAGTTGTCATCCTTACCATTTGAAGAAAAATATAGTTAAAGGACAGTGTATCAGGGCGGCCCGCATGACCTCGGATTATTCGGACATGGTACGACAAATGAAATTCATAAGTACTATGTTTAAAGACAGAGGATATCCTAGTAAGATGGTGGATGATGTGGTTATGTATGTTTCAAATGAATGGGGAAGACATATAAACCCCTATTAGGGCATGGAACATTGAATGAAATACACACTGACTCTGCTCATACAAGTAAAGAATTTAATAGGGCTTTTGTTGTACCCTACAATACACATATATCTGCAGTTAAAAATGTTATTTTCCAGAATTGGAGTATGTTAAAAAGTGACTCGGTGATATATGAGCATGTAGGTAAACGCCCTAAATTTGTAAATAAGATTGGATAGAATTTGAAAAACAAATTATATACAAGAGTTACACATAATCAGCATAAAAGGACAGGAACTGTAAAATGTGGGAGATGCAATTATTGTTTTGCTATTCTGGAAGAACCTACCATACAAGTTAAAAATCAGAGTAAGAATAGGATTTATTTTATGAAAGGAAATTGTCAAACCAAGAATGTCATTTATTTCGCTTTATGTGATAACTTTCCAGCATTTTATGTAGGAAAAACTGGTCGGCATTTGAAAAATAGGATATACGACCATTTGTATGCTATTAGAAAGGGTGATGTCAATAATGCTTTATATAGACATGTTAGGGATAGTCCAGGGTGACAAACCTTCAGATTTGCTATACTAGATGTATTATATCTTAATCCTAGGGGTGGAAACCTGAAGGTATTATTAAGTGAGAGAGAGGTAAAGTGGCAAATAACTTTAAATGCCACAGTAAAGCCTGGCACAGCATATCTATCAAGCCCGTCTAGGATATGTGTTTGATAGGGATGGGAATTGTTCTATTCCAGTTTTTTGTTAATAATAGGTATACATATTAATTTTAATGGTGCAAAATATGTATTAATTTGTATATTTTTAATCATGTTTACTATAACAATTCAATTTCCATGTTATTTATAAAATATTTGGTTTCATGTACTGGAGGGTCTTTTTCAAGTTTTTAATTCTTTAATTTTTTAACTTTTAATGTTTTTAAGGTGTTTTCATTGTGTTGTGCATGTATATATTTTTTCAAACCAGTTCCCTTTTCTGAGGAAGTGATGACATAGGAAATGGGCTGGGATTAAATACGTGTATCTCATTGGTGTTGATATGTACTTATTACTATTTAAATGGTGTTATTTTATTTAATTGCAGTTCTGATGGTCTAGTTGTACTAGATGAAAGCGCTAAATCTTCATTAAAAGTGTGGAATTTATTCACGTCTCCAGCGTCTTTGTGATTCCGCTAGTAGACTTTTGGATTCATTTCGTTTTGAAATTTCTATCTTCCCAAACAACTCCCAGATATTTTTCCACTACCAATTCCTTAAATTCCTCCAAACAGGCAGGTGGGAAACCTTGCATTTTCTTATTTTTTTATTGGTGCATGATTTGAAATACTTACTGGATGTGTGTTTAAGCTTTTAAGTAAATTCACAAGATAGAAATTGCATTTCCCAGCAGCAAGTCTAGCTCACTTAGTGTACCCTGGGCAATAATATATAAATTCTGTCTTGAGTTCCTACTACTAAGTTCATGCCTTCCATACCAAATAGTTTCATACATTTCTTCAGAAATCTGCTCTCTTTTGTTATATTTCCCTTCTAGGTCCCCCTGATATATCCTCACTATTGCAAATTAAGTTCCAGTCCCTACAAGATTCCGTGCTGAAAAAGTACAGTTATGTACACTTACCATAAATGTAGATGTTTGAGTGTATTCACTGTTGCAGTCATCACATTTGGGTTATCTGCCTGCAGGTAGCCCTCAGCCGGCCTGAATACCACAGTCTTGGCATTTCTGCATCGGATGCTGTCGCTTCTTCCATGACGTCAGGTCGTCAGGGGTATAAAACATGCAGCCAATGCCATTACATCAGTTTTTCTTGTCCTAGATGTCAGGTGCCCCCAAAATAGGAAGCAATTAAATGGTGTGGAACACCCCCAGCAAAAAGCAAATACACATAGTATAAGATATGCCAAACCAAAAAGGATAGGTGAAAGCAAAGACAATCAGGGGGCTGGAGGGAGAGAAACCAGGATTGCACCAGTGAGTACACAAACATCTACATTTATGGTAAGTGTACACAACTGTACTATGTTCATGTTTCACTGTTGCAGTCATCACATTTGGGTTGATTCCCAAAGCTAAGGAAGGGTGGAGGTAGATTAAGAAGCATTAGGACTGGCAATCAGGCCCTGTAAGACTGCTGTGGCAAATCCAGCTCTGGATTTAGAAAAGATAGGCAAGTGGTAATGCTTGGTGAATGCGTGTACAGAGCTCCAGGTTGCAGCTTCCAGGATGTCCCTGGTAGGGACTCCTCTGAGAAATGCAGTAGAGGTAGATGCAGCCCTAGTGGAATGTGTTTTTATCCCCTGTGGGGTAGGTTTTCCATGGTGCTTGTAGCAGAAATGGATGAGGTGTGCTATCCATTTAGATATGGTTTGCTTTGAAATGGCCTTCCCCTCTGCCCCTGCAGCAAAGCTGACTAGCAGCTGGTCAGATTTTCTGAGAGGCTTAGTCCTGTCCAAATAGAATCTAAGCTGTCTGTGCACGTCTAGAGAATGCAGTATCTTTTCCCCTTTATTTTGAGGATTAGGGAAAAAAGTAGGCAAATGAATGGACTGGTATAAAGCCACACTAGACACCACCTTGGGCATAAAAGATGGGTTAGTCCTGAGAAAAACCCTGTCCGCATAGAAGATAATGAAAGGTTCCACTGCCATAAGAGCCTGCAGTTCAGACACTCTTCTTGCTGAAGTGATGGCTAGAAGAAAATCTGTTTTTCATAGGTGGAATTTCAACTTTGCTGTAGCAGCCGGTTCGAAGGGGGGGAAGTGTAAGTTTTTCCAATACAAAGTTAAGGTACCAGGCTGGAGTGGGAGTTCTCTTGGGGGGGTGGGGTCTTACATTTTTGGCCCCTCTAAGGAAATGTTTTACCAGAGGATGAGAGAAGAGGGGTGGCTCAGTATTATAATGAGCTGAGATGGCAGAGGCATGAATCTTAATTGAAGAGAAGGATAGGTCCTTGTGGAGCATTTCTGTTAAGTAATCTAGTATAGGAGGTAAGCTGGGCACAGTTGTGCCCATCCCTTGAGACTGGCTCCAGGAACAGTATCTTTTCCACTTTTCTGAATATGATTTTCTAGTACTAGGCCTCCTTGCCTCAAAAATGACATCCAGCACCTGCTTACAGAGGGTTGCTAGAGATAAGTTCAGGGAATTAGCCAGGCTGCAAGGTTCAGGGTCTGAAGCTGAGGGTGCAGAATTTGTCCCCCCTGCTGGGACAGCAGGGAAGGGGTCTGAGGCAGGTGCCATGGTTGTAGCACTGTCAGACTGCGCAAAAGAGGATACCAGTGCTGGCGTGGCCAGTCTGGTGCAATCAGGATTGTCCTTGGCTTGTCCTGTTTGAGCTTTAGAACCTTCAAGAGGAGAGGCAGAGGGAGAAAGGCATAGACTTAGAGGCTTTCCCAGGAAAAGGACAGGGCATCCACCTTCCAAGCTTGGCTGTGGGGAGTTCTGGTGCAGTATTTGTTCAATTGATAGTTCTGAGGGGAAGCAAACAGGTGCACATCTGGTGTCCCATCTGTTCCCCAAAAGCTTGACTATTTTGGGTTCCAGTTTCCATTCGTGTGGGTCCATATGTTTTCTGCTTGTCGTCTGCCAGTGAATTTAGTTTTCCTGGCAGGAATTGAGCTTGTAGGTACACTTGGTTGCTCAAGGCTGTGTTCCACAGAGCCATGGCTAGTCTGTAGAGTGGGTAGGAATGTGTTTTCCCCTGCTTGTTTATGTACCACATAACTGTGGTGTTGTCTGTCTTTACCAACAGTTGTCCTGGAAGAATAAGTCCTTTGAAGGCTGTCAGAGCATTCTGTGCAGCTAACATTTCTTTTTGATTGATATGCAGGTGCATCTGCTTTGGGTTCCATTTGCCCTGAATGCACTGCCCTGCCATATGAGCCCCCCATGCATAGTCTGATGTGTCTGCTGTTAGGATTTGGGTGGCAGCGGGTAGAGTGAAAGAGTCCTTTGTTGTGGTTGCAGGCCTCTGCCCCCCAAAGGAACTCTGCCCTTAGACACGGTATGATAGGAATTATTGTTTCCAGGTCCTGAGAATGTTGACACCATAGACTTTTTAGATACCACTGAAGTTTTCTCACATGCAGTCTTGCATATGGAATTAACAAAATGCAAGAAGCCATGAACCCCAGAGCTTGCAGTATTTTCCTTGCAGATAGCTGGGTTTTTATGGCCAGTAGGTTGAAGTAAGTTGTCAAATAAATTTGTTTCTCTGGAGTGAGGAATGCCATCTGGGAAGTTGTGTTCAAGCTTGCTCCCAGGAATACAATCTGTTGGGAGGGTACTAGGTGTGATTTCTTTTCATTGATGGTGTACCCCAGTGAACTTAGAAGTCTTTTTACAAATGCCAGGTGCTGTAGTAGCAAGTCCTGACTTTCCGCCTGAATCAGGCAATCGTCCAAGTATGAGTAAATCTGAATACTTCTCTGCCTGCAAAACGCAATGGTTGGAGCTAGGCACTTTGTGAATACCGTGGGCGCAGTAGATAAGACAAAGGGAAGTGCAGAGAACTGATAGTGCATAGAGCCTACCCTGAAGCAAAGGTATTTCCTGCAAGATTCCCTTATGGGGATGTGCAGGTAAGCTTCTTTTAAGTCTAGGGTTGCCAGCCAGGCATCCTTGGCTAGCATAGGAAACAGCTGTTGGAGAGTTAGCATTTTGAATTTTGGAACCACCAGAAAGGTGTTGAGAATAGATAAATCCAGGATAGGACGCCAGGAGTTTTGTTTTCTGGGATCCAGGAACAATCTTGAATAAAAGCCTTGTCCCCTTTGTTCTGCTGAGATAGGTTGAATAGCCTTGATGCTGAGGAGAGAAAGTACTTGCTTTTGGGCCTCTGCCCACTGGTTTGGGGGGAAGTCTGGCCATCCACTTAGGGTTGGGAGTGAGTGGAATTGGAATCTGTATCCTAGGGAAACAATGTTTAAAACCCATGTGTCTTGGGTAATGTATTCCCAGTTTTTTTGCATGCAGGGTGAGTTTTCCTCCTAAAGGTGCAAGTACTTGAGCAAGGCTTGGGGGAGTTGAGGATAGGTCATTGTGCAAGTTTACCATAGGGGGTGGCTTACTACTCCCTGTTTTGGATGTGTGAGCACCCCACTGCTTAGATCTGTGCATAACCTGAGACTGAAGTCTTGGGGGTCTTCTGCCCCTGGACTTGGACTGAGAAGGCCTGGAAGGGACTGGAAAGGACCAGTTCTTTGAAGACCAATGCCTACTGAATCTAGGTGGCTGTACTTGTAAGAAATCTTTAACAGTTTCCATAGATTTTGCTTTCTCCTCCATTCTTTTGAGAACTTCTGCTTTATTGCCAAATAGGCACTCTTGGTTTAAGGGTGCATCCAGTAATTTTGCTTTGACATGATCTGGCAAGTTTTGTTCCTTAAGCCACGCATGCCTTCTAAGAACAGACCCAGTGACAGCAGCCCTACAAGATGCTTCTAAAACATCAACACCACACTGCAAAGTTTGTTTACCAACTTGGTCAGCAGAATGCATTAACTCTTGTAAATCTTTGTGTTCTGCACAGTCAGGAATCAACATCATTTTCTGTTTAATTAGCCCCATAATATGCTGCTGATACTTTAACATTTGAAACTGCCAATTTAAAGCCCTAATGGCCATAGTAGCACAGGTGTGTACCTTCTTACCCCATCTGTCTAAGGCCCTAGAATCCCTGTCAGAAGGGGTAGGATTCTTGGCAGTAGTAGCCTTAATGCCTTTTGGTCCTTGGGAAATGGTCTCTGGATCCATAGTAGGATTCTTGAAAAGGAATTTGTGAGGGTCAGGTACTCTATAGTACCTGTCAGGTTTCCCTGGAGCTGGATGCAATGTATCCGGGGTAAGGCTGGATTCCAAGAGAACATCATCTACAATCTCCAAAACAGTAAAGATAGCTAGAGGCCTATGCTGAGACAGGTTTAAAAATTCCCTGCATCTCTTTTTGGACTGAGAGTGGTCCTGGCTTTCCCAGTGGAAATGCTCCCTAAGGGTATGCAGGGTTTCACCAAAAGAAAAATCTTCTGGAGGGGAAGCAGAGGGAATGGAATCCTCTGCATCACAATCCTCATAGGTAGATAAGGGTATGTCCTGGTAGTCAGAAGGAAAAGAGATATCAGATTCCTGAGCAGAAGAATCAGAAAGAAAATCAGTTCTAGGTCTCTTTGAGGGGGAAGGCTGGCTTCCCCTAATTAAGGTAATAAGGTCTTCAGCCATTCTAATCATTTGTTTTTGAGGCCTGAGAATGCGCTTTGGTCATCAGTTTCCTAGGTGTAGTGTGAACTTTAGGCCTGAGAAATTCGGTATTTTTGGCTTGAAACGAAGTTGTCAGTTTAATATGAAAATCGGTAGGCCTGAATACACCCTCAGAAGCTGGAGCCTGCACAGCGGCTCCAGACCCAGCCAAGGTAGAGACATCCACAGGTTCCATAGTCGAAGAAGCATCTTGCTTCGACCCCGAATGGGTCTCAGTAGAGGCCTGCAAATCTGCAGAAGTGGGTATCAGGGGCTGTGAAAGCACCTCACTGAGTACCAGCGGACTGGCAACTAGCTTAACTGTAGCATCGTCGGCAGGTTTGGACCTATGCGGTCTGTCTCTGTCTTTATCCTTACGTTTTTTCAGATCATCTGTAGTCGGATGGCTTACCGACGCCATTTCGGAGTACGGAGATTGAGAGTGAAAATATTTAGTTACAAAAATTGCCCAACAGATAGTTTGGGCATTGAACAAGGCACAAAACCAACAGCGAGGGACGTCATGGTCTAGGCCTAAACAGGTGACGCAGTAAGAATGAAAATCTCTATGAGGCATTTGCTTTCCACAGGCAAGACGATTAATTTTTTATGACATTGGTTAGAGCAAGAAAAAAGGATCCCCAACGCGGTACTTATCTTTTAGAAGACTTCAGGTCTGAAACTCGAAAATGAAAATTTTAGGAGTCGGATGACCGGCACTTGCGAACTGCTTCTGCTTTGGGTATTGCACAGCAATAAAGACTGATGTAATGTCATAGGGCTGCATGTTTTATACCCCTGACAACCTGACATCATGGAAGAAGCGACAACATCCAACACAGAAATCCCAAGACTCTGGTATTCAGGCCGGCTGTGGGCTACCTGCAGGCAGATAACCCAAATGTGATGACCGCAACAGTGAAACATGAAGAACATCTGACTTCTCCCAAAATATTCTGAAGCTTCATTATAGCAGTTTTGGAGGAATGTAAATAAATGTTAGCAAAATCCTCCTCCCTTGCAATAGCCCCTTACTACCACAAATCTATCATTGCCTTTTCTACTACCATCACTATTAGGACTCATCTAGCAATCGGTAGTTATGTACTTACCATAACTTGGTGTCTGTGTTATCCTATTTCATTATTCATCATGTCTGGGTCTTGGATCTGATGTCGGCTCTGATCCAGCACTTTACAGAGCAGATTCAAGGCTCAATCTTCTCCACTCCTAGAATCCCCTTCTACTATCTAATCCAAAGATTAGAGTTTGCTGACTAAGGAAGGGAAATACTAGCGCATCTGATTATTCAACTAGACAAAGAGAATATCAAAACCACAAAAGGCAGTAGCTGAAGGGCCTGAAAACCTCAGCCTCTCCAGAATCACCAGAAAAAGGAAGGGAGAAGAGGGGTGGGAAGTAATGAATAATGAAATAGGATAACACAGATACCAAGTCATGGTAAGTGCATAACTACTGATCTGATATTATCCATTTCATTATTCATCATGTCTGGATCAGAATCCCAGCTATAAAGAACCCCAGACGGCCCTAAGGAAAGATGTGCCAAGTACTGTGGAACCAAAACAGGGTCTGCTTCTGGAGATCATATCCAGTTTATAATGAGCCACAAAGGTGTGAGGAGTAGACCAAGTGGCCGTAGCACAAATCTCATATAAGGACATCCTGGCAGAGAAGGCCAAAGAAGTAGCCACTGATATAAGAAAATGTATCTTAGGAGAACAAGACAGCTCTATCTTCCTCATAGAATAAACCAGAGAAATACAACTAGAGATCCATTTAGAAATCATTAGTTTAGAAACCGTTCGGCCACGTCTGTTGAAGGAAAAAGCTATGAATAACTGGCCACATTTCCCGAAGGGCTTAGTCCGATGCAAATAAAATCTCAGCTGTCAATGAATGTCCAAGGTATGGAGGAGATATTCACCCTTATTAGAGTGATTAGGAAAGAAAACAGGTAATTGGATATCTTAGTTCAGATTTCTTTCAGTAGCTACTTTAGGCATAAAGGAGGGGTTAGTACGTAAAGTTACCCTGTCCTTATGGAAAACAATATAAGGTGGTTTGGAAGATAAGGCCTGCAATTCAGAAACCCTCTTGGCCAAAGTAATGGCTACCAAAAAGGCAGTCTTCCAAGAAAGATATTTGAGATCACAAGAATGGGCAGGATCAAAAGGACTTGGGGTGAGAGACTGCAGCATCAATGTCGGATCCCAAGGAGGGGCAGGATTTTTGATTGGAGGTCTAAGAAGAAAGATGCCCTTTAAAAAGAGGAAAATGTAGGTCTAGCATTGGTATAAAAATTAGAAATGTCCACCAACTGCAGTTTGATAGTCGAAAAGCTGGCCCCCTTCTGAAACAGGGAGGTTAAGAACAGAAGGATATCTGGCATGGAAACTGAAAAAGGGTCTAGATTTTGCTCCGCTGCCCAAAAAGGAAAACACTTCCACTTACTGTGGTATACCTTTTCAGTAAAAGGCTTGTGTGTGACTAAAATAATTTTTCTGATGGGAGAAGCCAGCCTGGAATGCTTTACTATGACTGGAAGTGGAGAAACCATGTGGTCAGGGGAAGTAACTGAAGACTGGGCGGTTCTTCTGACAGCTGAGAAATGAGATCCGGAATGGGATCCAGTATCCAGGGGGGGATACTTGAGATGAGGCCTGAGGAAGGGGAACCACACCTGACCAGGTCAGGAGGGAGCAAAGAGGATCATGGAACTCCTCAGTTTGAAGGCTTTCTGAAGTACTTTGGGGATCAATGGAAGGGGAGGGTAAGCATAGAGGAGACCTGGGGGCCAATCGTGAACAACAGCGGAACAGGGATCAGGGCAAAGTACCTGCTGCATTTGTTATTCAACGGGGAAGCAAAAAAATAGCAGCAAGGCTGGACTCAATGGGTGAAAATCTTAGATGCCACTGATAGATTGTGGGACCACTTGTGTGGAGTCAGGATAGATCGGCTGAGTTTTTCTGCCAAGACTTTGGACTCCCTGGGAATGCGCATTGCAAGGAAAAAGTGACTGGGAGAGATCACCCATTCCCACACTCTCATGGCCGCTCTCCACAACAGTTACAATCATGTTCCCCCTTCTTTGTTTATATACCATACCACCGACATGTTGTCTGCATGAATAGCTACTGTTCCCAGATGAAGGCAATCCTGAAAGCTTGCAGTGAGAGGAGGACTGCCTTATCTCTAGGACATTTATGTACAATTTGGTCTCCGAGGGGGACCACATGCCTTGGATGGTCTTGCTCTGAAAGTGACACCCCCCACCCTAACAGGGAATCATCTATGGTCACCATGGCCGTGGGAAGGGAAAATGGCCTGCCTCAAAGGAGCTCCTCCGAATGAAGCCACCACTGTAGGTGCTGTCTGCAGATGGGAGTCAAAGGAATAGGCATGGACACTAGATGAGACAGAATAGACCACTGCACTGCCAGTGTCCATTGGAGCACCCGCATGTGGTATCTCGCTAGAGGGATGAGGAGAACAGCCACTGACATGGACTCCAGTGCTCTCAGAATGAGGTGAGCCTGCGGCAATGGAACCTCCAAGATGGCCTTGACCTGCTGCCTGATCAAGTCCACTCTGTGGGGAGGCAATGCTGCAACCTCTGCGACTGTGTTGAGATGAGTCCCAATGAACTCTAGGGCTTGAACTGGAGATAGCTTTGACTTCATCAAGTTGACAGTAATCCCTAGCTTTTTGAAAGTGTACAAGAGGTACTGAGTGACAAAAAACAGCCGATGCCTTGTAGGATCTGTGAGCAGCCAATCGTCTTGGTACGGAAAGACTTGAAATCCCTGAAGCCTCAGGTGAGCCTTATGACTGCTACACATTTGGTGAACACCCTGGGGGCTGTGGTGAGTCCAAATGGTAGGGCTCTGAACTGAAAGTGATCAGCTCTGATCCAGAAGCGCATATGCCTCCTGGAGAACCCGTGTATCTTGACATGATAGTAGGCATCCTGGAGGTCTATGCAACACACCCATTCATCCTTCTGCAGTAGGGACAGAATAGACTGCAATGACCATCTAGAACTTCAACTTCTTGACTGACAAATTCAGCTTGCTGAGGTTCAAAATTGGATGTAGGTCTCCATCTTTTTTGGCACCAGAAAAAAGCATGAATAAGTTCCAGATCCTCTATGACCTACGGAGGAACTTGCTGGATGGCTCTTTTTTCTAGCAGTGCCAGAACTTCTAGCTAGGCCAGTTCTCTCTGACCTGGTGGCACGTCGGGGAGAACCTTGTTGGTAACTGGGGGTGGTTGGGAAAAGGGAATGTAATAACCCTTGGATATAATCTTGAGGACTCAACGATCATTTGTCATGGATATCCAGGCACTTGGGTTCAACAAAAAATGACCCTCGACTGCCTCCAGGGTAGGACAGCCGAGGAATGCCTCAGGGGCACTGAAAGGGCTTCTCTGAGAAGGGTTCCCTCGATCCCTGATTTTGGAGACCCCCCTCTGCACCTAGGGTGGCATCTACCATTAAATCCCCTTCCCTTGCCTCTGGAAGAGGAATCCTCTGAAGCATCGTGGAAGGAACCTTGCAACTTGTGGAACCAGTTTCTTACTTCCTCATTGTTTTTTGGAAAAGGACCTTTGGGGAGTATTTGATCCTGACCGCCAACAGAGTCTTGCCCTCCTGCTCACTATGAGATAAGGTTTCTTTGACAGATGGTCCAAAAAGCAGGGAACCATGGAAAGGGGCATTAGTAAAGGACTCTTTGAAGGGTTCTATGAACCTGCATAACCACATCCAGGCATGGCGCCTGATGGCAATGCCCACACTGGCTGCTTGAGAGGTACCCTCCACTGCATTGGAAGTTAACCTCATTGAGGAATTGGGAAAGGAAGAAAGAGTAGTGAGCTTACGAGACACCTTCTTGAGATCCTCCGCTAGCACCAACACTGAGAGAGACTTGGTGAGCTCTGAGACCAGATCTCTTTGGAGGTAGGTGAAATGCACCAGACGGTTCAGGGCTCTCAGGCCAAAAGTGGCTGAAGTGTAAACCCATTCCCATGTCAGTCAATTTCCCTGGACTCACAGTTTGGAGAGTGGCATTGAAGCTCTGTTCCACCAGCTCCTTTTTTGTGGCTGCAGCAACCAGGATAGCATCGACTGGCACTCCTTTGTTCCAGTGCATCCTCTGTGTGTGTATGTGTGTGTGTGCGTTTGGGGGGGGGGGCTCAAAAACGTATCTGCTTTCTTGGGAACCGGTTCCACAGTGTCAGGTTACTGCCATGCCCTATCTGCAATAAGATCAATAAGCTCATCCACGGGGGTGGGGGGAGATCCAGGAAGTAGATGGGCCCATTCCGAATGCCTTCAGGCACACTGATTCCTCTGAAGACAGGGGTTGGGAAGACTAACCACCTTTCTGCTTCAACAGCTTCAAAATGTCCCCAAAGGAGATGTCATCTGGCGGAGATCTGGGAGACCTGTCCCCTTCATCAAACTCTGTGTCCTCCATAAGGGAGTTCAAGTGCCTCCTCTTGCACCATCTCTTCAGAGGAAGCTCTTCTGTAAGTGGCTCAGGAGAGGCCTCAGAAGAAAGGGAACCCCAGGGTTTCTTGGCACCTGAAGGTTATCTTGGGAGGGCTGACCCTGGACAGGATGAATGGGCTCAGAGCAAGATAGTGATGGATTGGGACATTCCCAGCATGGGGGAGGACACTGCTTCCGACTTGGAGAAGGACTGCTCTACCACGTGAAAAGCCAAAGGACTCAAGGAAACTCCTTTCCTGTCCCCCATAGCTGAAACCAAGGGAAGGGGGAGTGGAGTCTGCCCCAGTCTGAGCCCCCTTGGACAGTACCAGACCCGAGATGTTGAAGGCCGATGCCCTCAAGGGAAGGACTGATCTGAAAAGCCTGGACCAGAATCCCTCACCAGGGACCTGGTGCCAACCTCTCAGGGCTGAGACCCACTCAGGTTCAATGTCACAGGAGCCTAGTTGGTCAGGGACCCTGGAGGAACACGGAAAATAGAAATTACCAGATCCCCTGACACCTCCCTAGGGAAAATTGGGACCTGGGTTCCAAAACTGCAGGAACCAGAAGAGAAGCCAATTGAGGAGTTGGGGATGCCAAAAGACCCATTTCTATCTGGGCCCTAAGAAAACTCCCCATCATCCTGTCCATGTCTGAAGGTAAGATACTTCTGGAGGATCTGGACAAGGATGAAGAATGAGGGAAAGCCCACTGAGATCCCAACACTCTGTGACATTCCCGATCTGGAAAACAACTTTTGTGTCTAGGATCCAAAGACTTTGGATCCATAGGGGATCTGATTGGGGAGCCCAGAACAACTAACTTCGGCTCCGACAAACATGTCAGATCCCAGCCCTGGAGAACAACCTACCTCAGATCCAAGGGAGCTAACTGAGCCGTGGGAACAGAAGTAGGATCGTATGGTCTCCAATCTGAGGGAGCCTTGGCACCAGAAGATGGATCCTGAGGACTGGGATCAGACAGCCTCTGTAGTTTTTCAGCAACCAGAGAAGTCAGCAATGTGAACAGCTTTGCAGATGCATGAAGAAATTTTGGTACATTTCGCTCAGAACACAACATACAGAATTCCCTAGACCAACTGCTTTCAGCTGCACACCATCTCCTATTGAGAGCACTTGCTAATGGAAAAAAGACAGGATAATATCTTAGCAGATGCAAGAAACTTAGCATTATTCATGGCTATCATAATTTTATCTGTTTTTCAAGCCTATCTGCATAGAAAAAATTGCTTACAGCTTAAGCCAAAGACACTAATCTATACACCCATCCTTGTAAAAACAGGGGAAATCATCATAAGACTAGCTATAATATAGTCATTACACATTTACACCCCACCCCAGCAACCCAAAATCATAGCATTGAATTAACCTAAATTTGCTTCTTTCCAACCTTTGTTATACTGTAAAGCCTACATTTCTTACAACAAAGAAAAGGTAGTTGCTCACTTCAATATCCTTAACATACAGTATACAACAGACATTGAACAGACTACTCCCATATTTAAAATATACCTGATGGCACACTATACAAAACTGTTTTACAATATACCATACAGTTTATATTGTGAAATGTTTATACACGCACTACAAACAAAATTTGTTTAACTTAAAGTTATTTTCCTTTTAGTATCCTTCTATACATTAATAACAAAAATGAGGTATATGCTTTACAGTCTATCCACAAGTTTAACACAGTAATCAAAATTTCACTTTTTCTCGCAAGGCCATATTTCACAACGATTGCTTTATAGTCTCCTATTTATTCACTAATTTCAGTATTACTGCTTTTCTTCCTGATTATTTCCATCTCCGATCACCAAACTGATTCAAGACCAAGGCACTCCTGACTCATTTATCAAAAGCTGTTTTTTTTTCTGAATGTCAAGCATCTTTATTTGGTTCAATGGAAAAAAAGCTTCACTGGCAATGTCCAACTGTGTATTTTTCCTTACGTAAGGGATCTCCTGCCAAGGATAGCCCAATGTCCGGCTGGTATACAAAAGCCTTTAGAATTTATAGGTGTCGTACGTCAGACATATGATCCCCGTACAAGGCGCAGGGCATAAAGGAGATGTACAGACGTACACATCTCAGAAATGAAAAGCCTCAGCAGGAACGTGCATCTAGGAGGAGGAAAAAGAAAAGAACCCCTGGGAAGGAAGGCAAGAAGAATAGGGCAGAGGAGAAGGGGGAGGAGGGAGGGAGCAAAAGTGAAGAGAAAGAAATCTACTGTTATTGTAAGATTTTACATAATGCTACTATGTCCTTCCATACCACTGTTACAGTATTCCTTACATAAGGGAGAGTACAAAAGCTCAAGAGGAAACCCGGGAGGAAGAAGGCCCTCTAGAAGCCCATTCAAGATAGCTGAGACAGTCAGCTCTTGCTCTGGCAAAAATATCCAACTTGTAATGTTTAGTGAAGGTATGGGCAGAAGTCCAAGTAGCAGCCTCAAGGATGGAATTGGTATTCATTCCTCTGAAAAAGGCACCAGAAGAAGCAACAGTTCTAGAAGAATGAGCCTATACAGAATAGGAAAGACATTTACCATGAAAAGAATAATAAAAAGAAAGGGCCTTAGAAATCCAGGAAGAAATTGTTCATTTAGAAACTGCCAAACCCAAAGACCTGGGATGAAAGGGAACAAAAAGTTGCATGGGTATGCGAACAGCCTTAGTCTTGTCCAAATATCTGAGCTGATGCAAATCCAAGGTGTGAAGAACCTTCTCACTAGCATATTGCAGGGAAGGAAAAAAGGAAGACAAATTAATAGACTGATTGAGAGAGAACTCATTGACCACCTTTGGCATAAAAGGAGGATTAGTATGAAGAGATGCCCTGTCCTTGTGGAAAATTAAAAAGGGATAAACAGCCATAAGAACCTGAAGCTCAAATACTCTCTTTGCTGAAATAAGGGCCAAAAGAAAAGTATTCCAAGTACAATGTTGCACAGAAGCTGAAGCAGCAGGCTCAAAGGGAGCCCGAGTCAAATTTTCAAGAAAAATAATTAAGGTCCCAGGATGGCAGAATAGGCTTTCCGAAAGGTCTGGTATGAAGGATGCCTTTAAGAAATGGTTTCACCTCAAACCTACAGAACCAGAGGAACCCCACTGAAAAGGGATCCTGATTAAGGAGAGACACTAGACAGAAAATCTCTTCCATTTGGACAAATAGGATTTCCTGGGAGTGCGTTTCCTAGCCTCCTGCAGGACCTGAAGCACGTCCTCAGAAAACAGGTGCCTAAAAGGGATCAAAACCCTATCACCACAGTGTCAGTTGAGAGTGGGCAAGTGAAGTTGGATGAGACCCCTTATCTTGTGTGAGAAGATCTACCTGATGAGGTAACTTGATTGCCCCTGGCTAGGTGAGAAAGAAGGGGGAACTAATGCTGTCTGGGTCAAAAGGAAGTCATCAGCAAAATTTTGGGGGGAGTTTTGGCTGATCTAGTGCTCGACTCTCATAATCAGAAGAAATGGAGGGAAGGCATAGGGGAAAAGTAGGATCATAGAGATTACTAGGCTACTGACCCAGAGGTCTTTTTAAGCCTAGTCATTTCAACCCAATGTAATATGGTAGAGGTACTATTCAATATCCAAAATTGCATTTAGTGATGACTGCCCATGACCAGGAGGGTTATGAGCACCATCCCCTGTCAGAATTTATGGTGCCCCATCCACTAATGCAGATTCCTGTTGATCAGTGCCATGCAGGTGCTCTGCTTCATATGAATTGGTAGCCAGTTCCAAAGACATGGCAGTCGTCGGGAGACAAATCTGTCCCTCCATCATGTCCTATTTAAGTCATGGGCCATATTTAAGTCCCTGGAATGGCTAGCCCTAGACCCATTTGATTTATGGATATGCAGTAAGTTCATTAGGTTTGGGTCTTGGGTTGCTCTGTAGGCCAGGCATAAGTCTCCCCTAAGAAGTCTATACAACATGGAGTATAATGACAGGGATTTTAGTCTGTCCATGTAAGGCACATGCTGGAGGCCCTTGATCTTCTTTGTTAGAACCCTCTGAAGTCCAACTGCCATAGATACTTAGTATGGTACATACCAAATGGAGTGTTATACTCTATTATAGGCCAGATAAGTGCAGAGTATAAGGGGGCTATAACTTATTTTGCTCTCGAGGCGATGCCTTTACTAATCAAGTGAGCTATGTGGAAAGCTTTCCTTACAATGGTAGATACGTGGTGGTCGAAGTTAAGGTTGCGGTCAACTTGTGATCCCAGGTCCTTTACCACTTCATGGGTACTTAGGGTATTATTATTGATTTGAAAGTGTGAAGGGACATTGTTTGTGCCAAAGGGAAGGATGATCCATTTCTTTGCATTCAGTTTGAGACTGTGATGAATACATCAGACATTGGTCTGTGTGAGACCATCCTTGAGTATACTGACATCATTTGGTGATTCAATGATTGCACCTAGTTTGCAGCTGTCTACAAACTTGGTCAGCCACAACCCTTTTGTTTTGACCTGAACTTCGGAGAAGTATATACAAAACAGTAGGGGGCCCAGAACTGATCCCTATGGCACCCCGCTGGTAACGGGTCTGCTGACTGATGAGTAGTCACCCACTTTGATACTGTGTGTCTGGTCTGTGAGCCAGATGGGAACTCATTTTACAATGAAGGGGTTTACATTCAGTTTGCTAAGTCGAGGTATGCTGTGTACACAGATTTGGCCTAATTAATGGCCTTGGTCACACTTTAAAATGAATCTGCCAGATTTAACAGGCAGGATCTGCCCTTCACAACGCTGAATTGGGTACAATCCAGGGTTTGGAGGTCACCTATGTCTTTATATATGAGGTCCATAAAGATACTTTCTATGGCCTTACAGATGAGGCTGGTCAGGCATATGGGTCTGTAATTTCCTGTGTCTGTTGCTAGGCCACCTTTGTAGGGGGAAAAACTGTAGCTGTTCTCCATTCTGCAGGAACAAAGCCTGTGGTTAGGATATGATTGAAACGTGTACTTAGTGGTGATGGTAGTTCATAATCTGGTCACATAGAGGCCATGTTCTTTGCCTTGGACAGGGCTTTGATGACCTGCAATTCAGATATGTAAGGTGGGGAGGAGCTTGTTGCAAGTTAGGAGGGGATAAGGGAGTGACATTTTAGCCACACCTATCAGCTAGCAGGTTCACTATCTCTGTGGGGTCAGTGTGTGGGATACCATTGGCCACCAGTTCTTTACATGCTTGGGTCCTACCCTTTAGGTTACATACATAGCTGTAAAACACCTAATGGTTATCCTTGGCAGCACTAGCTTTTCTCTCAAAGGAGCTCTTGGAGGATTTGTCAAGTTGCTTTATTTGCCTATTAAGGCTGAGGAGGGGTGCTTTTCCATTGTTGGGTCATAGTCTTGGTTTTCTTGGACAGCAACGTTTTGCATTTATTTTAGTGTTCGTTGATGCTGGAAGTCCACCATGGCAGCTTTATTTGACTTGGGGCTCTGGCTTTGATTGTATCTTTACAGCCAAGTTTATACACTTATGCAAGTGTCTGTAGAGGTCTTTAGTGTGAGCTTCGGCGTAGTTACCACTTTCAGCTTGGGGTTGGGCTTGGAATGAATTTATACCCTCTCCTAGGAGGGTATAGTTTGCCTTTGTGGTCATTTTTAACTAATGAGGGTCCAACATTTGTAGCAGTGAACCTGTTTGACATGTTGGTGTGGACCCGATCTAGGTTTGTTCCTCTTGTTGGGGTACGGAGAATTTGCTCTAGGGCATTTGAATTCACAAAGTCAAGGAACTTTGGTGCTAGCGAGTTTGGGCTAGAGTAGGTTTTCCCAGTTGATGGTGGGATAATTGAAATCCCCCATAACTAGTGTGTTTGGTAAAATTGGGATAATCTTCAGTTTGGTTTAATAGGCTACATGGGTGCCGTGACCCATGGAGAGGAATCTATAACTGGCTAGGACTTGAATGGGAATCTTACCTGCTGTAATCTGGACCTGGAGTAACTCCATGGAGTTGTCCAGTCGAACTAGATGTGAGGTGACTTTATCTCTAATATAGATTGAAACACCGCCTCCTTTGTCTTTCACACATTAATTATGTGGTCTAAACGTGTGAAAGGCATTGCAGCCTTGCAAGGCCAGGGTGCTCTCTGAGGCCTTAAACTAAATCTCTGTGACTGCACAGACATCTACATCTTCTAGTGATAGTAGTGCTTCCAGGGAGTGCAGTTTTTTGGTTTAAGCTCCTACCATTTAGCAGCATGACCCATATTTTGTTCTGATTAGTTAATTTCATGTTGGTAATGTTTTCTAGACCTTGCCTAAAAATGCACCATGGGGGAGGCAAGAGCCTTTGCCAGCAGCCGAAAGCCTAGGGGTGCCAGGTGCAAACCATCTTTGGCAAAGCAGCGAGGTTTGTTTTCCATGGCTTACCAGGCAGAAAGGAACTAGATCCCCTTGGAATGACACCAAAAATTAAGCCAATTATTGAAATCAATCATTTTTTTTGTTTATACTGCTTCATCATTCTAGGTTAGAGTAGTATGCTGCTCAAGGCTAGGGACATACCTGCCTGGGACACACAGAGCTCAGCCATGTCTCTCTTCATACAGTCCAGTGAGGTATGTTTCGGGTTATTCACACCAACAAGAACTATGACAGAGTGATAACTGTACTTGTTGCTGAGAGACCTGAGTGCATGCATGATTTGGTGAATCCTGGCATTGGACAGGCAGCTGACCATGACTTCCTGGTGAGTGGGACATCCGTGTGTCTCACTACTGAGTCTCCAAGAGTGTTACACCTTACAGGCTTGTGGGTGAGACACTGCTGTTGCTGTGTGTCATAGGTGCTGTGGAGACTGTGGTAGCTGTAGCAAACTTGTATTTTGGAGGTCTCTGGTGTTTTGGTAAGTTTTGAGAGAACCTTTGAATATGTGGTTTATGAGTTTGATGCATACTATGTGTATGAGTAGTGGTACTATGTAAATATGTAGTAGGTGAAAAAGAAGGGGGAACTAATGGTATCTGGACCAAAAGGGAGCCACCAGCAAGATTTTGGGGGTGTCTTGCCTCATCTTGTGCATGACCATCATAATCAGAGGAAAGGGAGGGAAGGCATAGAGAAAAAAGAAGTTATGTACTCACCATAATGTTCCATGTATGTAGTCCATCTCGCCCTTCATTCTTACACATGGGTTCGGAGCTGATCCTCGGCTCTGACTCAGCCTTTTTACAAGCTCAAAGTCTTCGAGTTGGCTCGTGGCTCGGTAGGTATCCCATGGTAACCACAAAAATTCACTGTGTAAGTCCAATAAAGGGAGATTGTTTCAATTTTGAGATGTCGGACGCGGTCATCTCTTTTTTAGTCAGGTATCCCATGGTGCACCAGTACAATCCCCAGATCTTGTTTGCTGCTAACTAAGAGAAATAATAACAACCATATAGAAATAACCCAATAATATAAGGTCTCCAGTGAATAATAATAATATTTTCTGTCTCCATATACTTCCAAGAGGGGGGTAGGAGGGTGGGTTCGTAAGAATGAAGGGCGATATGGACTACAAAAGCACAGTTGTGTACACTTAGCATAAATGTAGATGTTCGAGTGTATTCACTGTTGCAGTCATCACATTTGGGTTATCTGCCTGCAGGTAGCCCTCAGCCAGCCTAAATACCAGAGTCTTGGATTCCTGTGACGGATGCTCTCTCTTCTTCTATGACATCAGGTTGTCAGGGGTATAAAACATGCAGCCGACACCATTACATCAATTTTTCTTGCTCCAGGTGTCAGGTGCCCCCCTAATGGGAAGCAATTAAATATAAAAGTACAATGATATACCTCCAACAAAAAGCAAATACACCAAAAAGGCTTTTAAGCATAGTAAAGGAAAGTAGAGGTATAGCCAAAAGAAGTTAGTGGGCTGGAGGGAGGGTAACCAGAACTGCAACAGTGAATACACTTGAACATCTACATTTATGGTAAGCGTACACAACTGTACTATGTTCCTCGTGTTTCACTGTTGCAGTCATTATATTTGGGTAGATTCCCAAAGCTATGGTTGGGAGGAGGAATTTAGATGGCATTAGGACCAGCTATAAGGCCCTGCTAGACTGCAGTGACAAAGCCAGCTCTGGATTTAGAGAAAATTGACAAATGATAATGCTTGGTGAAAGTATGTACAGAACTCCAGGTAGCAGCTTCGAGGATGTCCCTGGTAGGGACGCATCTGAGAAAGGCTGTAGAGGTAGATGCAGCCCTGGTGGAGTGAGGTCTGATCCCCTGGGGGATAGGTTTTCCATGGTGCTTATAGCAGAAATGAATGCAGTGGCCTATCCATTAATAGAAATGATTTGCTTTGAAATAGCCTTCCACTCTGCCTCTGCAGCAAATGCCACCAGCAGTTATTCAGATTTCCTTTGAGCTTTAGTCCTGTCCAAGTAGAATCTAAGTTGTCTGTGCACATCTAAGGAAAGCAGTATCCATTCACCTTTGTTCTGTGGATTGGGAAAGAAGGTTGGCAAATGAATGGACTGATTAAGAGCCACACTGGGTACCACCATGGGCATGAAGGATGGATTGGTTCTGAGTTGATTCATGAAAGATGATGAAATGCTCCACTGCCATAAAGGCCTGTAATTCAGATACCCTTCTAGCTAAAGTGATTGCTAAAAGGAAAGCTGTTTTCCAAGAAAGAAATTTTAAGTCTACAGTAGCAGCTGGCTCGAAAGGAGGTAGAGCGAGTTTCTCCAAAACAAAGTTAAGGTCCCAGGCCGGGGTTGGTGCTCTCCTGGGTGGTCTCAAATTTTTGGCCCCTCTGAGGAACTGCTTGAGCAGTGGATGAGAGAAGAGGGGAGGTTCTCTATTATAATGAGCTGAAATGGCTGAGGCGTGGATTTTAATGGAGGAAAAATACAGGCCCTTGTGAAGCATCTCAGTTAAGTATTGTAAAATCTGAGGTAAATTGGGCGCTGCTGTGCTCATCCCTTGAGAGTGGTTCCAGGCACAGAATCTTTTCCATTTTCCAGCATAAGATTTTCTAGTACTAGGCCTCCTTGCCTCTAAAATAATATCCATCACAGGTTTACTGAGGGATGGTAAAGAGAGATTATGTAATTAGCCAGGCTGCAAGGTTCAGTGTTAGAAACTGAGGGTGCAAAATTTGGTTCTCCTGCTGAGACAACAGGGAAGGAGTCTGAGGCAGGTGCCATGGGGATAACCATGACACGCTGCACAGGAGGGGGTACCAGTGTTGGCACGGCCAGTCTGGAGCAATCAAAATCATCCTTGGTTTGTCCTGTTTGATTTTTAGTAGTACTTTGGAGAGCAGAGGCAGGGGGGGGGGGTGAAGGCATAGACTGATAAGTTTTTCCAGCTGAAGGACAGAGCATCCACGTTCCAGGCTTGTTCGTTTGGAGTTCTTGTGCAAAATTTGTCCGATTGGTAGTTCTGGGGAGAGGCAAACAGGTTTATATCTGGGCTCTCCCATTTGCTTGTCAACATGTTGAAAATCCTTGGTTCCAGTTTCCACTCGTGTGGGTCCATGAGGTTTCTGCTTAGTCTGTCTGCCAGTGTATTTAACTTTCCTGGCAGGAATTGAGCTTGTAGGCGCACTTGGTAGCTCAAGGCTGTGTTCCACAATGCCATGGCTAGTCTGCAGAGGGGGTAAGAATGTGTACCCCCCCCTGCTTGTTTATGTACCACATAACAGTGGTGTTGTCCATCTTTACCATTAGTTGTCCTGGAAGAATGTGGTCCTTGAAGGCTGTCAGAGCATTCTGTACAGCTAACATTTCTGCTTGATTGATATGCAGGTGCATTTGACTTGGGTCCCATTTGCCCTGAATGCACTTCCCTGCCAGGTGAGCCCCCCCATGCATAGTCTGATTCATCTGTTGTTAGGGTTTCGGCAGCAGGGGGTGGTGTGAAAGGTAGTCCTTTGTTTTGGTGGCAGGCCTCTGCCCACCACAGGAACTCTAGGTGTAGGCAAGGTATGATAGGAATCATTGTTTCTAGATCCTGAGAATGTTGACACCACAGGCTTTTTAGATACCACTGTAGTTTCCTCATATGCAGTCTTGCATATGGCATTAGAAGAATGCAGGAGGCCATGAACCCCAAGGCTTGCAGTATTTGTCTTGCAGATAGCAGGGTTTTTGTGGCCACTTGTTTGAAGTAGGTTGTCAAAGTAATTTGTTTCTCTGGCGTGAGGTAAGCCATCTGGGAAGTGGTATTCAAGCTTGCTCCCAGGAATATAATTTGTTGACAGGGTACCAGGTGTGATTTCTTTTCATTTATGGTGTACCCCAAACAAGTTAGAACCCTTTGAACAAAAAACAGATGATTCAAACGTATGTCCTGGCTTTCTGCCTGAATTAGACAATCGTCCAGGTATGGTTATATTTGAATATTTCTTTGCCTGCAAAATGCAATAACTGGAGCTAGGCACTTTGTGAATACCCTGGGCACAGTAGATAAGCCAAAGGGCAGTGCAAAGAACTGATAGTGCGTGTAGCCTGCTTTGCAGTGTAGGTATCTTCTGCAAGATTCCCTGATTGGGATGTGCAGGTATGCTTCTTTTAAATCTAATGTTGCCAGCCAACCAGGCATCTTTACCTAGCATAGGAAGTAATTGAAGAGTCAGCATCTTGAATTTTGGAATCTCCAAAAAAGGGGTTGGAGTAGACAGGTCCAGGACAGGACGCCATGAATTGTCTTTTCTGGGTACCAGGAAAAGTCTTGAGTAGAAACCTTGTCCGTTTTCCTCTTCTGGTACCAGTTGAATAGTCCCCATGCTTAAGAGAGAAAGTACTTGTTTTTGGGCCACTGCCCACTGTGTGGAAGTGAAATCTGTATCCCTGGGACACTATATTTAAAACCCATTTGTCCTGGGTAATGAGTTTCCAATTCTTTGCATGAAGAGCAATCTTTCCCCCCAAAGGGGCAGTCAGTTGATAAGTGCTTGGAAATTTTAAAAGGAAGTCATTGAGACAGTTTACCATAGGGTGGAGTCTTATTACTCCCAGATTTGGAAGTGGAGGCCCCTCACTGCTTAGTCGTGTGTGTCCCCTGGGACTGAAATCTGGGGGTTTTGCTGTGTCTGGGTTTGGCTTGAGAAGACATGGAAGGGGCTGGAAAGGACCAATTCTTAGGGGGCCAGTGCCTACTAAATCTAGGAGGCTGAACTTGAAAGAAATCTTTAACAGTCTGCATAGATTTAGCTTTATCTTCCATCTTTTTAAGAACTTCCTCAGCCTTGTTGCCAAACAGGTGATCCTGATTTAAGGGAGCATCCAACAATTTAGCTTTAACATGATCAGGCAAAGGTTGCTCCTTAAGTCAAGCATGCCTTCTGAGCACAGACCCAGTGACAGCAGCCCTGCAAGAGGCCTCTAATGAATAAAAACTGCACTGCAAAGTATGTTTTCCAACTTGTTCAGCAAAATGCATTAAATCCTGAAATTCTTTATTTTCCACACAGTCAGGAATCAACATCATTTTCTGTTTAAGCAGTCCAATAACATGTTGTTGATACTTTAACATATGAAACTGGCAGTTTAAAGCCCTAATGGCCAAGGTTGCAGAAGTATAAACCTTCTTACCCCATCTATCCAGCGCCCTGGAATCTCTATAAGAAGGGGTAGGATTTTTAGCAGTAGAAGCCTTAATGCCCTTGGACCCCTGCAAAATAATCTCTGGATCTGCCTTTACCTTTGTGTTTTTTTGGAATCTCGGTAGTCGGATGGCTAACCGACAACATTTCTGGATAATTAAACTGAGAACCAAAATATTTAGAGATGAAAATATACCGATGACTGATAGTGCACTGATATAAAGCACAAAACTGACAGCAAGGTATGTCGTGATCAGGGCCTAGGCAAGGAATACAGTACGAATGAAAATCTTTATGAGGTATTTGCTTTCCACAAGTAATGCAATTAACTTTTACTGACATCGGTAAGGAGCAAGAAAAAGTTTCCCAAATGGGGTACTTAGCTTTAGTTGAAGACTTCGGTTCTGAAACTCGAAAACGAAAATTGCAGGAGTCGGCCGACCGGCACTTGCGAACTGCTTCTGCTTCGGGCACCGCACGGCAAGAATGACTGATGTAATGGCGTTGGCTGCATGTTTTATACCCCTGACGTCATGGAAGAAGGGACAGCAACCGACGCAGGACCCAAGACTTTGTTAATCAGACTGACTGAGGGCTACCTGCAAGCAGATAACCCAAATGTAATGACTGCAACAGTGAAACATGAAGAACATCATGAAACGTTATGGTGAGTACATAACTTCTTTATGTTCTGTAGTCCTATCTCGCCTTCATTCTTACACATGGGACAGCATCCCTAGCACCTTATTCTTGGAGGGCTCAAGGAAAAATACTCCTGAGTACCATGGAATTAAAGGATGCTCTACCCCTGGTGGTCAAATCCAATTTGTAATGAGTAATAAATGTGTGAGGAGTAGCCCAAGTTGCTGCTGGACAGATATTATCAAGTGGGACCCTGGCTTGAAAGGCTGCAGAGGTAGACTGAGATCTCGTAGAATGAGCCTTAATTTTGAAAGGTAAAGGCTTACCATCAGAAGTGTAAATGTGAGCTATACAGCTAGAGATCCAATTAGTGTGTCACTTTGGAAACTGGTAGACCTAATCTGAAGTCGGAGAAGGATTGGTCTGACTTCCTGAATTCCTTAGCAAATAAAAACGTAATTGTGTATTAACATCCAACTGATGAAACCTGTATTCTGCTACGTTGGAATGATTAGGGTAGAACACCGGAAGCTCTATGGATTGGTTCAAAGTGTTATGGGAGCAGACCTTGGGGACAAAGGATGGATTAGTACGAAGAGATACTCTGTCTTTGTGAAATATCAGATAAGGGGGTTTGACAGACCGTGCTTGTAACTCTGACACTCGTCTAGCAGATGTGATTGCCACCAGAAACAAAGTTTTCCAAGACAGAAATTTCAAAGGCGATGAATGAGAAGGCTCAAAGGGTGGAGACGTTAATAGCACAAAATTCAAGTCCCATGAAGCAACTTGGTTCCTGAAAGCGGGGGTCTTAAAGTGGCACATTTAAGGAAGGTCTTGCACAACCTATGTGACATCAGATTAGAATCTTGTAGACCTAGATGAAAATCAGAAATCCCTGCCAATTGAACCCTGATTGTGGCAGCCGCAGATCCCTAGTGGAAAAGTTCAGACAAAAATTCCAAAACCAAAGGAAAAGAAGCAGTATAAGGGGTCAACATTCTTTTTCGCAGCCCAGATAGAGAACCTCCTCCATTTACTGGAATATAACTTCCTAGTGGAGGGTTCATGACAGGACGTAAGGATATGAGTCACAGAGGGTGAGAAGTCGTGAAGCCTGACTAGGGATGGAACTGGAGCAGACAAGCTGTCAAACTGAGGGTATGTAGAGTGGGGTGAAGTGAGCCTGACATGTGCGTCAAGAGATCTGGCACTGGGTCCAGAATCCATGGATCGTCTAGAAGGTGAGACCCGAGAAAGGGGAACCAAACATGTCGAGGCCAGTAAGGAGTAATGAGGATCAGTTTACTTCCCAGCCATTTCACTTTCTGAATCACCTTGGATATGAGAGGAAAGAGAGGGAAAGCATAAAGGAGATCCGGAGGCCAATCGTGAAAACATGCATCTCTTGGTGACTCTCCTGGAGGGGGGATGATGGAGAAATAGCTGCTGCATTTGGCATTGATTGGGATGGCAAAGAGTTGCCAGCAAGACTGTCCCCATCTGTGGAAAATCTGCTCTGCTATTTCCTGCTTCAGAGACCACTCGTGAGGCATCAAAATTGCCCAGCTGAGTTTGTCGACTAGCACGTTGGTTGTCCCCAGGATGTGCGTCGCCATCAGAAAGCACTGGGAAGATATCGCCCATTTCCAAACTCGAATGGCCTCTCAACAGAGTGGATATGATCTGGTTCCGCCTTGTTTGTTTATATACCATACTACTGACATGTTGTCTGATTGTATTGCAATTGTCCCAAGAGGAAGAAGGTCATGAAGTGCTAGCAATGCCAGGAGCACTGCCCTCATCTCTAGAACATTGATATGCAGATGACCCTCGTGATCTTGCCATGTGCCTTGGACAGTCCTGCCTAAATAATGCCCCCCCCCACTCTATCTGTAAGGCATCCATGGTCACAGTGGCAACGGGTTGGCAAGGGACAAATGGAGTGCCCGTAGTTAACTGATTGGGTTGAATCCACCAAATGAGGTCCTTCTTGCAAGAGTCTGTTAACAGAATGTGATGGGTTAAGGGTAGTTGTTGGAAGGACCACTGGGACAACAGGAGCCACTGAAGAATCCGCAAGTGTAGTCTGGCTAGCTGCACTAGTAGTAGGGTAGAAGCCATGGTCCCAAGAAGCTTAAGAACAGTCTTGGCCTTGACTTTTAGGAGGGGGAGAAGACTGTGAATTTGAAGAACCAGATTCTGTGACCTTTCTACTGGAAGATGAGCCAACATGGCTACTGTGTCTATTTATGCGCCTATAAAAATCACAAATTGAGAAGGCAATAAGGCAGATTTTTCCCAACTGGGCACAGAGTTGAATAGTAGCGTCCCTGGTCTGAAGAAGTAGATGCTTGGTGGGGGCGGTCAGGAGCCAGTCATCCAGATACGGAAACACCTGGAATCCCCAACATCTCAGGTGAGCTGTCACTACTGCCATACACTTGGTGAACACCCTGAGGGCTGTGGTGAGACCAAACAGCAGAGCACAAAATTGGTAGTGACTGGCTCCCAGCCAGAAGTGTAGATGACTCCTTGATGCCCTGTCCATTTTTATGTGGTAGTAAGCGTCTCGGAGGTCTATTGAGCACATCCAAGTGTTTCTCCCTAGTAACGGGAGTATAGACTGCAGTGTCACCATCCGGAAGTTGTCCTTCTGTACAGATTTGTTTAATTTGCTGAGGTCCAAGATGGGCCTCCAGTCCCCTGTATGTTTTGGCACTAAAAAGAATCTGGAGTAAGTTCCAAATCCTGTTTGGTCTGCAGGGATGGTCTGGATGACTCTTTTTGCCAGCAACTTGTTGACCTCCACAGTTGCTTGATCCCTGTGATGGGGTGGAACATCCGGGATCCTCTTGGAAACATGAGGTGGCAGAGAAAAGGGTATGGAATAACCTCTGGTGATAATTCTTTGTACCCATCTGTCTTGATTGATACTTAGCCAGGCTTCTGGATACAAAGACATGTGCCCCCCCCCCGACCAGCTCCAGAGAGGCACAGTCGGGCCCCACATCAGGAGTGCTGGTAGGGCCAGCCCCGAAACAAATCACTGCCTCCCTGGTTTTGTGGTCCGCCCCTGCCTCAGGGTGATGCCTACCATTTCCTCCTCCTCCCCTGCCTCTGAAGGAGGAGTCACCCTGTGCATCCTGGAAAAACCTCTGGGACTTCTTGAATCACATTTTACCACCTCGCTGACCCTTGGGATACGGTCTAGAGGGGATGGTAAAACGTACTCCCACAGCAGAGAGTGTTTTCCCTTCTTGCTCGCACTGGGTGAGTGTGTCCTTTACCTTAGGTCCAAACAATGAAGAGCCATCAAAGAGGGCATTGGTAAAGGTAGATGAACGGTTCTGCAAAATTACACAAGTGCATCCAGGAATGCCGCCTTAGGGAAATTCCTGAACCCACTGCTCTGCTCGTTCCATCGGCTGCATAAGAGATGAGCCTCATGGACGAGTTGACAATAGAATTCAAGGTGGACAACTGGGAGAGACATTCTCAGGGACTCCCTCAGTGGATATACCTTGTAGAGTCTCTCCTAACTCCTTAAGGAGATCTCTCTGAAGGCTTGTGAAGTGTGTAAGGTAGCTCAGTGATCTAAGAGTAAATGCTGCTGATGAAAAGATACGCTTCCTGTATCTGTCCATCACTCGAGATTCTTTATTCGGCGGATGAACAGAAAAAGTAGTCTCCGCTAGCGCCTTCTTAGTGGTTGCCACCACCACCATAGCATCTACAGGAACACCCTTTGACAAAAATTCCTTCTCCTTGGGAGTTGATAGAAACTTATTTGGTCTCCTGGAGACTGGCTCCACGGCATCAGGAGTATCCCACACCTTCTGACTAACGAGCTCAAACAGTTTGTCGAAAGGTGGAGACACCCAAGAGACTGAAGGTTGAGACCCGAAAGCCTTCAGGTACACCGACTCCTCATCAGAAGGGGTGACAGTGGGCCAGCCGCACCTCTGCTTAAGGATCTCCAGGATGTCTACAAAGGAGACATCATCAGAGGATGACTTGGGCGACCCATGTGACTCCTCAAGGTCGGTGTCTGAGGTAAGAGACTCGGACTGGGAGTCTACATGCTTCCTCTTGCATGTCCTCTTCTGAGGGGTCTCCTCAGAAGAATATTCCGGGGAGGTCTTGGAAGAATGGTGGCCACCAGCCAGTGGCTCCTGAGGCTGCGGGTCTCTGCTGTCCAGAGAGGGAGTAGGTGCTGAGACAGGAGTAGGTGCCCTAGGGGGAAGAGTGTTGGTACTCCTGGTAGAAGCTGATGATCGGGACAGCACACATCATCTCAAATTTCTTCGACTTCTTGAACCACATTTTACCACCTCTCTGACCCTTGGGATATGGTCTAGAGGGAATGGTAAAACGTACTCCCACAGCAGAGAGTGTTTTCCTTCTTACTCGCACCGGGTGAGTGTGTCCTTTACCTTACCTTTACCTGGCCTCTGATGATGTCTCCTTTGTAGACATCTTGGAGATCCTTAAGCAGAGGTGCGGCTGGCCCACTGTCACCCCTTCTGATGAGGAGTCGGTGTACCTGAAGGCTTTTGAGTCTCAACCTTCAGCCTCTTGGGTGTCTCAGATCCAAATAAAATAACCAATTCTGGCACAATTCCTGATACCTTTAGCGACCACCTCCCCAGCCTTTATGAATCGCTCAACTAGTTCCTCCCCACACCAGCATCAATACATTCAAACTCGTAACCTCAGTAGCTTCAACCCAACTACTTTCTCAAATACTTTCAAACAAATGAACTGGCAAATTCTAAACATTCTTCCTCTTGACATGGCTATAGAATACTTAAACTCTGTTTTCCTTGATCGTTTAAACTCACTAGCCCCACTAAGAAACAAAAGGATAAAAACTAAAACTGCTCCTTGGCTATCCAAAGAGACAAAACAGATTATGCACCACAGAGACAAACTATGGAAGCTTTACCAAAACAATAAACTGGCCAATACCTTGCTCTAATCACCAAAGACTAAAAATCCTACTATATCAATCTTCAGTCCAATAACAATAAAAAAAAACTCCAAAGTTCTGGAACTCAATAAACTCACTCCTCAATCCAGGCTCCAAGAATAATCCCTGTCCTGACCCAAGTAAATCTGACCTCGAACTAGGCTCTGAATTTAACTCATTTTTCATAGAAACTATTACTACCCTCATCAAGACATTTCCCAATAATAATCCAACTGCTCTACACTCTCCCCCTTCTAACTCACCTCATCTGTTTGAACTCAAACCTTGCTCTAATGCTCCCGACAACATTCTCTCCTCCTTCCTAAAATGTGCTGCTGATGGCATTGCTCTCCCAATCAGCATCATTATTAACCGATCCATAAAAGTATCATATGCCCCCAAACTCTGACGCTCAGCTTATATTCTTCCTCTCCATAAAGGAGGCAAAAATACCAGTATCTTAAACTTTCGATCCATTGCTTTCCTCTCACCAATCTCCAAAATATTAGAAAAATGCATCTACCTCCAACTTATGCCTTTTCTGACTCAAAGCAATCTTCTCACTCCTACACAGCATGGCTTCCGTCCAGGCCATAGCACAATAACCGCTGTACTCTCTTTCCTAGAAACTGGTCAATCAAGCCCGAGATTCAGGACACTTAGTTTCTACTGTTTTACTCGATCTGTCTAAAGCCTTTGATACTATTTCCCACAAGCACCTTCTCTGTCATCTCTCAAACCTTAATCTCTCACATAATGCTTTATCCTGGTTCGCCAGCTATCTATCAGACAGATCACAGGCAGTCAAAATGGAAGAACTCCATCTCTTCCTTCCTACCTACCCCAACTGGCATACCACAGAGATCCATCCTTGGGCCAATGCTTTTTAACATCTTCACCAATAACCTTCACACTGCTATTCCTGATGCTAAAATCATCCAATATGCAGACGATTCAACCTTAGTCTGCTCTGCCTCAAACCTCTCTGAATTGCTGACTAAAACCCAAACTGCCTTCTCAACACCTGAAAACTGGATGTGCCAAAACCACCTCTCTCTCAATGCAAATAAATCAAAGATTCTACTATTCTCTACCACAAAGACCCTCTCCTATGATAAAAACAACTTCAAAGTCTATAGTCAAACCAACTCACCTATAAAAGTGGTCCCCTCTGCCAAACTACTTGGCATTACGGTAGATGAACACCTCAAGTTTGATATTCATTTTCAACAAAATATTAAGAGAACCCACCAAAAGCTAGGTATGCTGTATAGGAATAATCACTTTCTCTCCAACTCTACCAGGCAAACTCTGGCCTCGACTTACCTTCTTCCTTCCTTATTATACGGAGCCCCTCTCCTAACCAACCTGTCCTCCTCTGTCACCTCTAAACTAGAAAATTGCTACAACAAAATCTTTAAATTTGCCTCTAAATCTAAAATACCACCCATCACTGCCTAACCCTACAATCCCTGAATTGGCTTGAACTCCCAAACTACCTAGACTATCTCCAACTCACTACTGCATATAGACTCGTGTTTCACCCAACACAATATCCCACTCTAACATCCTTCCCCCTTATACACCCAACAGAGCTCTCAGATCTGAAAATCAGAACTTAATTACTATCCATAAACCTAAACGTTCTGCTGGCCAACTTCTATCTTTCTCACTAGGCAAAAAATGGAATTCCCTTCCCTCAACACTAAGAACCATACCAAAACTTCAAAACCAAACTATTCAAACACCTGTCCACTAAATGGAAATTTACCTGCCTTTACCCAACCTAATCAAAGGGGGTTCTCTCTCTCTGGTTCCCAAGCTCTACAACTCTCATAGTTATCTTCCTATGAGCCTATCTAAGCTCTCAACAATTTCTATAGCTTCTCTCTAAGCTCTCAACAACTCCTACAGCTACCCTCACACAGCCCAACCTTGTAAATATTGTAAATAGCATTCTACTGTTGATGTGTGTATGTAAAGCGTATTTACATTTTCTTAAAAGGTTTGTATGTAAACTGTTTCCACACCTAACACGTCTGTTTTCCTCAAATGAAACTGTATGATACCTACCTTCAAGCTTAATGAATTTGTTAACTATGGATGATACTGAATGCATTTATGAGTAACTATTCTACATAATATTATCTTTAATATTAACTATCAGTTGTATCTAAATTGTATAATGCATCTTGGAGCTTTTCTCCCTGGGCCACCACTGAAAATGGGTCAGTTCGGCCCAGTGGACTTCCCCGGTAATCAAACTGCAAATAAATAAATAAAAATAAATCTCGAATGTCGACCTCTCCAGCTCCGAGGAGATCAAGGATGCCATTGATTCCAGAGCCATCGGCTCCGAGATAGATGTAGGGTCTGAGCTCACCCTAGCCGACGTGCCGAGAGGAAGGCTCAGAACAGAAGAGGTTCGGATCCAGGCGTCCCTGTTGTGGCCGACCGGGGAGCTTCGGCTCCTAGACACCACGGACGGCACCTAATGTGTCGGAGCGGAACTCGGCTCCAAAACAACCTCAAGGGGAGCTGGAACAGAGGGTTCCACCAGCGGTACCGAACACTCTGGCTCCGAAAATCCAGCACGGCTCAGAGAAGGAATCACAGAAGGGGTATCGGACTCAAGTGGCCCCGGAACCGACTGGGTTGGACCCAACAGTCTCAGCACTACTCTCTCCATATCTTCATCCAATAAGCTCCTGGAAGATCTGGAAGACAGAGTGGGAGAACGGGATCTCTGTAATATGGGTGACCCTAATGTAGGGGAGACCAGTAAGGGATCCGTAGACCGGCACCGATGTCCACCATCAGTGGTCAGCTCTGAACTACCTGGTGCCGACAATGTAGCAACAGTAGCAGTAGAAGTAGAACCCTCGGATCGGCTCCAAACTCAGTGGAGCCGAGGAGGCAGCAGGTCTGTCAGATTTAGAAATTTTGAGAGGTGGCTACGATGCACCAGCCAGCTCCAGGGAGGGCATCTTAGAAGATTTAGATTTCTCCTTTTTTGATCCATGAGACTTAGTAGAGGAGGAAGAGCTAGCCAAACCTTCCTCAAAAGAGGGCTTAAGGAGACCTTTTAAAATAAGTTTATTCTTTCTCTCCTGCAAAACCCTGGCACTAAATGAGTGACAAAATAGGCATGTTTCCTGTAAGTGGATGGCCCCAAGACAGTATACGCAGTTACTGTGGCCATCCGTTACAGACATCTTCTGTGAACATGTCCCACACTTTTTAAAGTCAGATGGCTTATGATCCTTGACCTCCTTAGACATCTCACAGAAGATTGTCAATCAGACACAGAGAAGGAAGGGAAAGTGGGAGGACTAGGTCCTCTAACTTAAACGGGCCTAGCCCTGGTAGACAACGAAGGGAGAAAAACCTAGGTCCTCTAACTAAAATGGACCTAGAAAGGAAAGCACCAGAAAGACAATATAACAGTCTCGCACACATACCAGAGAAGAAATACAATCTCTAAATTCAAATCAAGAGAACGAAGGTCAAAAACCCCATTCTAACTGCAAATACAAATAAATGGAGAGCTCCGCAACAAAACTATTTATTTTAATCTAAGCACACAGAGAAAGCTTACCT
This sequence comes from Protopterus annectens, assembly GCF_019279795.1. Taxonomy (NCBI): domain Eukaryota; kingdom Metazoa; phylum Chordata; order Ceratodontiformes; family Protopteridae; genus Protopterus; species Protopterus annectens. The sequence goes on from NC_056741.1 coordinate 276,289,512, forward strand.
AAATTTTGAACTAATACACACACACAGTCTAAACTACGTGCAAAGGCGCCTACAACCACTGCTATCAACAATATCTGAACTAGGGACATATAAATGTATAGAAAACAACCCCAGTGAAGAAATTAACTGGCACACAGGATACCAAAAAGAATGATAAGGCCAACGGCCAACTGTTCTCAGAAATACTTACACAGAAAGAACTCTAGTAACTGCTAAATTATCTAACTACAAAAACGACACTAATAACAGCTATATGAAGCTATTTATGAAAAACAGCAGAATTTAGTCAAAACATTAGCAAAATGTGTTAGACTTAGCCACGGCCAAGAAGCAGCACATCCAAACTCGTTGACGTGGCAAATGAGACCTGGGGATTGTACAGGTGCACCATGAGATACCTGCCTAGCCACGAGCCAACTAGAAGACTTTGGGCTTGTAAAAAGGCCGAGTCGGAGCAAACCCATGTGTAAGAATGGAGGCAAGATACGACTACAGAACAAAGAAGAAAGGGTGTCCACCTTACAAGCCAAAGATCTTGGGACTCTGGAGCAGAAGAAAGGAAGTTGTCTGTTCAGAGGGGAAGAAAAAAGTTCTGCCTGAGGAATACCCTGCTGATGGGCAATGTTCATAAACACATCTCTGTGAAGCATCCCTTTGTGAGCCTGTGTGTTGGACTTGCTCAGTCTGCCACTATATTTTGTTCCAAAGGAATGTAGATAACCTGAAGAGTCACTTGATACTGGACTGCTAGATCCCAGACCTGAAGAGTGACCATGCCAAGAAGGCATGACTGTGTCACCCCTTGCTTGTTGACATACCACATCACTGTGGTATTGTCTGCAAAAGTTTTGAGGGGCTCAGGAAGAGGGACTGAAAAGCTTGAAGAGCTAAAAGAAGAGCTCTCATCTCTTTGATGTTGATGTGATTTGACTCTGATGAAGATGCCAGAGACCCTGGACCTTGGGAGAACTGAATTTACCTTCCCACCACCTATCTGAGGCATCCTAGAAGAGCTCTTGAGACAGGACTTGAAGTTGGAAAGGAAGCCCTGGGCTGAGAGAAAGCTGATGAAGCCACAAATGAAGCTCAAGCTTGATACAGGGAAGGGAAGAACTAGGAAATCCAGGGGATGACAGTGTTGAAGCCACACTGACGTGAGGTACCACTGAAGTTCTCATATGAAGCCTGTCCAGAAGCAACATAGGAATGGTTGAAGCCATAAACACAAGAACCCTGAGAAAATCGAGCATGGTAATGGCCTGGATCCTGCAACCAAGAAAAATGTAATCCTGAGAAGGAACCAGGACTGATTTTTGAAACATTATGGTGACTCCCAGGCTTTGTAACAGGGAAACAGTAAACTGGAGGTCTTTAAGCAGAACCTCAGGGAATGAAGCCTGAAAAAGCAGGTCATCTAAATAAGGAAAAATATGAACCCTTCTCATCCTTGGAAAAGCAATGCAGGAGTGAGACATTTGGTGAATACCCTTGGGGCAGTAGAGAGGCCAAATAAAGCAGAGAACTGAAAATGCAAGGAAGAAAGATCCAGTATTGGCCTCCAGGTGCCTTTCTTCCTGGAACCAGAAATATTCTGGAATAAAAACCTTACCCTTCCTGGGCAGGGGCACAACTAGAATGGTCCCCTGGTCCAAAAAAGCCTGAAGCACCTCTGCCCAGAAAGGGAGAAATTCCCACATCATGAAATACCCCTGGTGGATGATGGACAAAACCTAAGATTCTTAAGTGAGCCTTAACCAATTTGGAAGGGATAAGAAAAGATGAAAGGACAAGGAACCCGGCTGAGGGAAAAAGAAAGCAAACTGTAAGATGGAATCTGGTTTGTCTTGAAAAGGAGGCTTCTGAGAAATGGGTCTGAACAGAGGTCTGAGAAGACATAGCGCGAAGTACATAGCTAAAAATGTTTTTACCTTTGGGTGGAAGGCGAGACCATCTGTGAACAAAAGCAGATTTAGAAGAACAGTTCCTCTGAAACTTAGGGATAGGAGAAGCAAAAATATATTTCAACTCAAGTCCTTGCCCTTGTCCTGGAAGGACTTAAAAAGCTCAGCAGTAGCAGAGCCAAAAAGGTTTTATTATCACGAGGAGCATCAATAATTTAGCTTTAATGTCATCTGGCAAAGCCTGAAGATGAAGCCAAGAGTAATGCCGCAAAACAGAACCAAATACAGCAGCTGCATCATAACTACACAATGGAATGGCGAGCCACTTGAGAGCTAGAACCCAAAAAAGAAAGGGCCGAAACATTCCCTTCATAATTAGACAGATCAGAAAAGTACAGTTGTGTACACTTACCATAAATGTAGATGTTCGAGTGTATTCACTGTTGCAGTCATCACATTTGGGTTATCTGCCTGCAGGTAGCCCTCAGCCAGCCTGAATACCAGTGTCTTGGATTCCTGCGACGGATGCTCTCTCCTCCTATGACATCAGGTTGTCAAGGGTATAAAACATGCAGCCGACGCCATTACATCAATTTTTCTTGACCCAGATGTCAGGTGGCCCCACAATGGGAAGTAATTATATATTATGGTACATCTCCATCAAAAAGCAAATAGACCAGAAAGCTTAAATGCACCAAACAAGAAGGAATGTTAGAGCCACAAGAAGTCAGGGGGCTGGAGGGAGGGTAACCAGGACTGCAACAGTGAATACATGCGAACATCTACATTTATGGTAAGTGTACACAACTGTACTATGTACTTCATGTTTCACTGTTGCAGTCATCACATTTGGGTTGATTCCCAAAGCTAAGGAAGGGAGGAGGAAGTTAGAGCATTACAGCCAGCTATTAAGCCCTGTAAGACGGCAGTGGCAAAACCAGCTCTGGGTTTAGAAAAAATAGGCATGTGGTAATGCTTGGTGAAGGTATGTACAGAGCTCCAGGTAGCAGCTTCTAGGATGTCCCTGGTAGGGACTCCTCTGAGAAAGGCTGTAGAGGTAGATGCAGCCCTGATGGAATGTGATCTTATCCCCTGTGGGGTAGATTTTCCATGGTGCTTATAGCAGAAATGAAAGCAATGGGCTATCCATTTAGAAATGGTTTGCTTTGAAATGGCCTGCCCCTCTGCCCCTGCAGCAAAGCCAACTAGTAGCCGTTTAGATTTTCTGAGAGGCTTAGTCCTGTCCAAATAAAAATCTAAGTTGTCTGTGCACGTCCAGAGAGTGCAGTATTCGTTCTCCTTTGTTTTGTGGATTAGGGAAAAAAGTAGGCAAATGAATGGACTGATTTAGGGCCACACTAGACACCACCTTGGGCATAAAGGAAGGATAGGTCCTGAGGGAAACCCTGTCTGCATGGAAGATAATGAAGGGTTCCACTGCCATAAGGGCTTGTAATTTCGACACTCTTCTTGCTGAAGTGATGGCGAGAAGGAAGGCTGTTTTACAAGAAAGGAATTTCAACTCTGCAGTTGCAGCTGGCTCAAAGGGAGGGAGAGTGAGCTTTTCCAATACAAAGTCAAGGTCCCAGGCTGGAGTAGGGGCTCTCCTCTTGGCCCCTCTAAGGAACTGCTTTAGCAGGGGGTGAGAAAAGAGGGGTGGCTCAGTATTATGTGCTGAAATGGCAGAGGCATGAATTTTAATTGACGAGAAGGATAGGCCCTTGTGGAGTATTTCTGTTAAGTATTGAAGAATATGAGGTAAGCTGGGCACCGTTGTGCCCATCCCGAGTCTGGCTCCAGGAACAGTATCTTTTCCATTTTTCAGCATAGGATTTTCTAGTACTAGGCCTCCTTGCCTCCAGAATGACATTTAGTACCTGCTTACTGAGGGATGCTATTGGAGAGCTCAAGGAATTAGCCAGGCTGCAAGGTTCAGGATTTGAAGCTGAGGGTGCAAAATCTGGCCCACCTGCTGGAACAGCAGGGAAGGGGTCTAAGGCAGGTTCCATGGTTCCAGTAGTGTCATACTGCGCCCAAGAGGGGGTACCAGTGTTGGTGTGGACAGTCTGGTGCAATCAGTATTGTCCTTGGCTTGTCCTGTTTGATCTTTTGCAGAACCCACGAGAGGAGAGGCAGAGTGGGAAAGGCATAAACTGAGAGGCTTTCCCAGGTAAAGGACAGGGCATTCACATTCCAGGCTTGACTGTGTGAAGTCCTTGTGCAGAATTTGTCCAATTGGTAGTTCTGAGGGGAGGCAAACAGGTCTATGTCTGGAGTCCCCCATTTGTTCCACAAGAGTTTGAATACTTTTGGTTCCTGTTTCCGTTCATATGGGTCCATGAGATTTTTGCTCAGGTCGTCTGCCAGTGAATTTAGCTTGCCTGGCAGGAATTGAGCTTGCAGGTGCACTTGGTAGCTCAAGGCTGTGTTCCACAGAGCCATGGCTAGTCTGCAGAGAGGGTACGAGTGGGTTCCCCCCTGCTTGTTTATGTACCACATAACTGTGGTGTTGTCTGTCATTACCAATAATTGTCTTGGAAGAATGTGGTCTTTGAAGGCGGTCAGGGAAGTCTGTACAGCTAACATTTCTTTTTGGTTGATATGCAGGTGCATCTGTCTCAGGTTCCATTTGCCCTGAATGTACTGTCCTGCCAAGTGAGCCCCCCATGCACAGTCTGATGAGTCTGTTAGGGTTTGGGCAGCAGGGGGTAGAGTGAAAGGGAGCCCCTTGTTGTGGTAGCAGGCCTCTGCCCAGCAAAGGAACTCTGTCTTTATACAAGGAATGATAGGAATCATTGATTCCAGGTCTTGAAAATGTTGACACCATAGGCTTTTTAGATACCATTGTAGTTTCCTCATATGCAGTCTTGCATATGGAATTAGTAGAATGCAAGAGGCCATGAACCCCAGGGCTTGCAGAATTTTCCTTGCAGATAACTAGGTCTTTGTGGCCAATAGTTTGAAGTAGGTTGTCAAATAAACTTGTTTCTCTGGAGTGAGGAAAGCCATCTGGGAAGTTGTGTTCAAGCTTGCTCACAGGAATACAATCTGTTGTCAGGGTACTAGGCGAGATTTCATTTTGTTTATGGTGTACCCCAGAGAGGTAAGAAGTTTCTTTATGAATGCCAGATGTTTTAATAGCAAGTCCTGGCTTTCTGCCTGAATCAGACAATCGTCCAAGTAGGGGTATATTTGAATTGTTCTCTGCCTGCAAAATGCAATGACTGGAGCTAGACACTTTGTGAATACCCTGGGCACAGTAGATAAGCCAAAGGGAAGTGTAGAGAACTGATGGTGCCTGGAGCCTTCCCTGAAGCGTAGGTATTTCCTGCAAGATTCCCTTATTGGAATGTGCAGGTAAGCTTCCTTTAAGTCTAAGGTTGCCAACCAGGCATCTTTGCCTAGCATAGGAAGCAGCTATTGAAGTGTTAGCATTTTGAATTTTGGGATTACCAAAAAAGGTGTTTAGAATAGAGGTCCAGGATAGGACTCCAGGAGCTGTCTTTTCTGCAAACCAGGAAAAGTCTTGAATAAAAATCTTGTACCCTTTCTTCTGCTGGGACAGGATGAATAGCCCTAATACTTAAGATGAGAGAGAACCTGCTGCTGGGCCTCTGCCCACTGATTTGGGGGTAGGTCTGGTCAACCGTTTGGGGTTGGTAGGGTGTGGAAGTGGAATCTGTATCCATGGGAAACTATATTCAAAACCCATTTGTCCATAGTAATGGGTTCCCAGTTTTTTTGCATGCAAGGCAAGCTTTCCTCCTAAGAGAGCAGGCAATTGAGCAGGGCTTGGTAGGGTTAAGGTTAAGTCCTTGTGCTATTTTTCTGTAAGGGGGGGGTGCCTTACTACTCCCTGCTTTGGAAGTGGGAGCCCTCCACTGCTTAGGCCTGTGTGTAGTGAGACTGTAACCTAGATGGTCTGCTGTTCCTGGGTTTGGACTGAGAAGGCCTGGAAGAGACTGGAAAGGAACAATTCTTTGAAGGCCAATGCCTACTAAATCTGGGAGGCTGTACTTGCAGGAAATCTTTAACAGTTTGCATAAATTTAGCTTTTTCCTCCATCTTTTTGAGGACTTCTGCTTTGTTGCCAAACAGGTGGTCTTGGTTTAAGGGAGCATCCAGTAATTTAGCATTAACATGATCTGGCAAGTTTTGCTCCTTAGCTTTGAAGGAAACGCCAAACAACTTCATGTGTGAAAATAAAGTTGGCTTCTTGGTTTATTCGCGCATTCTGTGTGGATTTTACATGTGGATTTCTACGTGAATTCATACTTGGCTTAGCTCTTTTGTGTGATTATCATTCACAGCTGTTTGGACTTTGTTGCTTTTCGGTGGGTTCTGCAGTCCGTAAAGTTTGTGGTTTTCTCAAGTTTTGCTCCTTAAGCCAAGCATGCCTTCTAAGTACAGACCCAGTGAGAGCAGCCGTGCAAGATGCCTCTAGAGAGTCAAAACCACATTGCAAAATATGTTTGCTAAATTGTTCTGCAGAATGCATTAAATCCTGTAATTCTCTGTGTTCAGCACAGTTAGGAATCAACATAATTTTCTGTTTAAGTAGTCCCATAATATGCTGCTGGTACTTTAACATATGAAACTGGCAATTTAAAGCCCTAATGGCCAAAGTAGCAGAAGTGTATACCTTCTTACCCCACCTCTCCAAGGCTCTAGAACCTCTATCAGAAGGGGTAGGATTTTTGGCAGCAGTAGCCTTAATGCCCTTTGGTCCTTGGGAAATGGTCTCTGGATCCGCAGTAGGATTCTTGGAGGAACTTGTGAGAGTCAGGTACTCTAATACCTGTCAGGTTTTCTGGGAGCTGGAGGTAAAGTGTCTGGGGAAAGGCTAGATTCCAAGAAAGCATCATCTACAATGTCCAGAACAGGAGGGATAGCTAAAGGCCTGTGTTGAGGAAGGAGTAAGAATTTTCTAAGCCTCTTTTTGGAGTCAGAATAATCCTGGCTTTCCCAGCGGAAATGCTCCCTAAGAGTGAGCAAGTTTTCACCAAAAGAAAAATCGTCTGGAGGGGAAGCAGAGGGAATGGAATCCTCTGCATCAGAATCCTCATAGGTAGATAAGGGCAAATCCAGGTAATCAGAAGAAACACAAATATCAGATTCCTGATCAGAAGGAAAATCCGTTCTAGGTCTCTTAGAGGGGGAAGACTGGCTTCCTCTAATTAAGGTAATAAGGTCTTCAGCCATTTTAAGCATTTGTTTTTTAGGCATACGGGCCTGACTGTGCGGTTTGGACATCGGTTTTCTAGGCGTGGCACGGGTTTTAGGCCTGGATGAAGAAGATGGCGTCAGTTTAAAATGCAAATCTGTAGGCCTGAATACACCCTCAGAAGCTGGTGCCTGCACAGCAGCTCTGGACCCATCCAAGGTAGAGACATCCGCAGGTTCCATAGTCGAAGAAGCATCTCGCGGCATACCGGACTCCAAATGGGTCTCAGTAGAGGCCTGCGAATCCGAAGTAGTATCAGGGGCTGCAAAGCACCTCACTGAGTACCGGTGGACTGGCAACTAGCTTAACGGAAGCGTCGTTGGCAGTTTTGGACCTATGCAGTCTGTCTCTGTATTTATCCTTACATTTTTCGGAAGACTGGTAGTCTGACGGCTTACCAAAGCCATTTTTGGAGTATGGATACAGAGTACCAAAATAATTTGCTGCAAATACAGTCAGACGACGAATAGTTTGGGGGTTGAACAAGGCAGAAAACCAACAGCAAGGGACATCGTGGTCTGGGCCTAAGCAGGGGATGCAGTACAAATGAAAATCTTTATGAGGTATTTGTTTTCCACAAGTACGACAATTGTTAACTTTTACTGATATTGGCTGGAGCAAGAAAAAAGATAAATGAAAATTTCAGTAGTCAGCTGACCGGCACTTGCAAACTGCTTCTGCTTCGGGCACCGCACGGCAAGAAAGACTGATGTAATGGTGTCGGCTGCATGTTTTATACTCCTGATGTCATGGAAGAAGAGACAGCATCCGACGCTGGAAACCAAGACTCTGGTATTCAGGCCGGCTGAGGGCTACCTGCAGGCAGATAACCCAAATGTGATGACTGTAACAGTGAAACACGAAGAACATCTGAGAAACTTCAGAAGAAAGAGGCAAAACATGCCTAGTCATAAAAGTCTGGTAATTGATAGCCCGAAAAGCCAGGGTGGCCGCAGTACAAAGCTTTTTACTCAGATGCTCCATGGCTGTACTATCCTTGTCTGAAGGAAGCAGCTTAGTTGAAGGCAATAAGCTTATAGGGTTGTCAGAAGAGAGACACCACAGAAGGACATTTATACAGAAATTTACAATTAGGCACCTTGTAAAATAGGTCAGGTTTCTTGGGGGCTGGAAGCAAAGAATTGGGGGCAACAGATGCTGCTGAAAAGGTATCTAGGAGGGCAACCAGAACTGGAGGAACAGCAAAGGGCTTGGGAGACTTCATTTGGATGAGTTCATAATACCTCTTTTGAATATCAGAAACTAGATAACAATTCCACTTGAAAAATTCCATCGCAGAGGAAAGCTCTTCTAAAGGAGAATCTGTACTGATCAAAATCTCTTCCTCAGACCCACAGTCCAAAGGGACCTGAGAAGAGTATGTTAACTCTTCCCCAGAATCCAGGTCCTTTTGCTCCTTAGGCCTCTTAAGAGGAGTAGAAGGCCAGGGAGGGGCAGATACAGAGACTCCTTGTGGAGGTTTTAAAGCCATTAAAGCACTGAACAGCCCCTGAGTAAAATGTTATCATTCACGTTGGGAATCTTTAACAGCAGGGGAAATGCACTTGGGTTTTTGTTTTTCTTTTCTGGGATGTATGCAGGAAAAACTCGAGGAGGGTCGAATTCCTGCCACATTCTACCACCACAGTAGGAATCTCCTCCCAAACTAGGATCTGTGGAATCCCTCTCAGTCCCTCAGATATAATCCGCTGAGGTTCCCCTTCAACGTCTGGAGCAGACGTTTGAAAAGCCTACAAGGATGTGTGAGAAGTTGGACCTATGCTGGTCTCTCTCTGATGGGGTCACAGCAGAGGAATGCAAAGCAACAACCGGCCAGTCCTCAGAGTTTCACCAGCCTCGAGAGAGACATCTGGGGGAGGCTGGACAGCAGCCGAATCAGACTAGTATTTTGGCCTTTTTCTTGGCCACCGGCTGACCCTTGGGAAGGGAAGACTGCCAAAGCACCTTGCAACAACTTTAGATGTTGGTTTGCTAGATAAATAGACACAGAGGAGAGACAACTAAGTGGGATCTTTGGGACAAACATTTGGCAAACAGAACACTGCATATGGTTGTGGTGAGAAGCACCCTAACAGAAGTGACACTGTGATGATCTTTCTAGATTACATGTAAATCCACAACAACAACAAAAGCAGAAGATAAGAATAATCCCAATGGGGCACTTACCTGAAAATGACTGTAACCAGCACAGAAGAGCACTCAGACCAACATTCAATGATTACGTTCAAACTGGTGGCACTGTAGTTCGGAGTTATGCACGTCCGTACATCAGCTTTATGCACTATGCCTTGCACTGGGAGCATACCGGTGATGTGCAATGTCTGTAAACTCTAAAGGGTTTGATATACTGGCCAGATGTTGGGCTAACCTTGACAGAAGATCCCTCATGTAAGGATGATACGGAAGACATCACATCTCTTGGAACTTTGTTAGAAGAATGAGAAGTGGAGTCACCGTCTGCTTTGCTGGCTCACTTTTTCTTGGATAAACTATTTCCTCTATAGCCAGTTCTACATCTGCATGTCTTTGAATCTTCCAAGAAATAAAATATTTTTAAGACAGCAGGATATAGCAACTTGAATCCCTCAACATTCCCTGAATGCTAGGATAAATTAGCTTTTCTTCTGCCTGGTGTACACTGAATGATCATTTTCTACAGACTCTGCTGTGTCCAGTTTTTAATACTTTTCCTTTTTGCCACAGTTTTGTCAAGATCAGCTCTTTCTGCTGGAATGACAGTATCCTTACCAGTATATGTCTTTGCTGTTTTTTTTTTTTTCATGGCCAGATTTGGAGCACACAGTGTACCCTTTCAATTAACAAATCCTGCTGTGGAACACCACTCCAGTTGTTTATTTTGCTTTGATAAAATTAATATAGTCTATTCCTTCAAGTTTCTTTGGTTCAGCAGAAAATTAAAAATTTTTGCTGCACACACAGTCTTCTAGCTCTACTGTTTTTTTTCAACAGCTCTTCTTGAGAAGACTCGTACTTAATCCAGCCTTTTTTCCATTTCAGCCTCTGAATTTTGCACTTTTATGTCTGAACAGCTAGCTAAAGTGTCTGTATTTTCCATCCTTTTATTAGAGTTGATATATTACTTTAACATTTCATTTATTTTAATCATCTACGAGCACATATGATTTTTTTCCCTTTAAATTACTAGAAGCATTCTCTTTTACCAAGGTTGATGCTTAAACTGATCATTTCTAAAAAGCTGCAGAATTCTTCCCAGCATCTGTTTTTTGTTACTTTTTCTGACTGATTTTATTTCAGAATTTTACCTAAATCGACAATTTCACTGCCCTTTTTTCTCAGTTTTCACATGGGAAGCGCTACAACTAAGCTCTTGATCAGCATGCAGCCATGTTGAAAGCCTAACATGCAGTATTCATGAGCTTATGAAAGAATTATGCAAGCCCACCAAGAAACTTGATGCGATAACCAGAATCGACAGAGACCATTACATGGTACTTTGTATGACAATATGCGACCAGCAAACAGATCCTAATTTAGAAGAAATAATGATTGAATACTCCTGAACAGAAAATCTGTACATGTAGCAAGAACTGCAAGCTCAGCATCTGTAAAAACATTTAAAAGACTGACATCTAGACACAGTTATTGTAGAAGAAAGACTAACTGCTGAAAACAGTACTGAATGGAAAATAATTACCACAGAAATAGCCTCTCTATTGGAATAGTCTAACCAAGTAGATAGGAACCTGTTGGAAAATCCAAACACGGAAAAAAAAAAAAAAAGTTATGTACTCACCATAATGTTTCATCTGAGTAGTTGTCTTCAACCTCTGGGTTACGGATCCGACACGGCCGCATAACCAGCATCTAATCTGAGCTCCAAGCTCCTCCCCTTACCCATAATACTCCCTGTCTCCTTCCTCCCTTCAGATTGAGGTTGCTGCCCAACAGATAACACATACCCAACCCAATAAGACCATACCACTACTGGAAACCCCAAATTCCTGAGCCCAGGAATGACCAAGGACATCCCTGAGGTATCCATTTCCATATACCGGAAGAATGCAAAGTTCCTGTAATCACGGCTGCACAGGTAAAAACCACACTCTCCAAAGCCAAGAACACAGCATCCGTGAGACCAGACAACATCCCAGGCTGCGTTCTACACGAACTACAGAACGAACTGGCACCCCACCCAAGTACCATGTTCAATCATAGCCTCACCTCAGGCTTTGTGCCCACTGAATGGCACACAGCGACGGTTATCCCACTCCACAAAGGGAGGGCCACCACGTATCCGGGAACTACCGCCCCATTAGTGGTCTGCAAGGCTATGGAATGGATCATCATGGAACTTATAAACAATGACATTGGTAATCTCCAAACTCCCAGTTCAGGTTTGTAAAAGGCAGATCATGTCTCCTAAACCTGATAGACTTCTTTGAAGCGGTCATCAAAGCCGTACATGAGGGTAAGGTGGTTCACACAGCCTATTTAGATCTCGCCAAGCCTTTCGACACCCCCCCCCCCACTCTGGAATTATAGATAAACTCACTAAACTAGGTATAAATCCCTATCTACAAACTGGTAACCAAACACAACCGTACCAAAGAAAAACGACTGAAGAACAGCAAACCAATCCAAACTTTAATAGTAGAACAAGTAGTATACAAATGGAATTGTTAACCTAGGTTTCCGTCCCAACCTTAAGGACTTCATCAGAAGTTTTTCATCAGGTTCTGATGAAGTCCTTAAGGTTGGGACGAAACCTAGGTTAACAATTCCATTTGTATACTACTTGTTCTACTATTAAAGTTTGGATTGGTTTGCTGTTCTCCAGTCGTTTTTCATAAATCCCTATGTCACAAGATGGGTTGCCAACTGGCTCAGTGACAGAACCCACACTATGAAAGAGCAGGCTCCAAATCCGACTTCAGACCAGTGACAAGTGGAGTACCACAGGGTTCAGTCCTGGGTCCTCTCCTGTTTGGTATCCACTTATCAGCAGTACAGGCTAACACAGATGACTGCAAACTAGAAGCCATAATTGAAACTCCTAGCGATGTGGACATCCTACAAAAGGGCCTCACTGAAAAAGATGCCTGGTGTCAAAGCCATGGCCTCAAGCTCAATGCCAAAAAGTGCATCATCATCCCTTTTGGTAAAAACTCTGTACCCAAGAACTACCACATAGGCGGTACTCTACTTAACACCGAAAGTGTGACGAGATCTTGGGACACAGGTGGACAGTAGTCTCTCCTTTGATAATCACATCGCCACAGTAGTCAGGAAATCCTTCTACTTGGCACACCTCATCACACAAAGTCTTTCATCCAGGAAAAACAATAGGTCATTGTTTCCCTCTACACATCACTCATTAGACCCATTATAGAGTACAATGCCCCTTTTGGTATGTACCCTCACAAGGCATCTACAACCTGAAAGGCCACAGAAATACCTCACAAAGAGGATTACCGGCCTCAACAGATGCCCTACGCAGACCATCTCAAAAAACTCCAGCTTTAATCCATCAGGCGATCTCTGCCTAACATACAAAGCTATGTCAAATCCAGAGCTGTTGGACATGCTCCACTTAAAGAAATCCCAATCCTTCCGAGCTACATGCTCTAGGGACCTAAACCTTGTCACCACAATAAACAGAACCATGATGGAGGGATAGATTCCTGTCCCAGAGTCTTCCCATACTCTGGAAGACACTACCTATCTATATCAAACAAAGCTCATTAGCACTCTCCAAGAAAAATCTGATGATTGGATGGGAGATAGGAAATTCACCCCGGGGATCACTTCTAAGGCTCTGCTCAACAGGGGCACAGGAAAATAAATTTCTTGGGTGGCAAAAGCCAGGGTACCTTTTTGGCTAGGCATATTATAGGCCCTAGGGGCAATAGCCTAGTACCTATCTATGAACCTATATATGGCCAGCAGAAAAGTGACAAGATCAAGGAAAGTTTGAAGACAAATGAAGTACAACTACTCAGTTGGAACATTCTGGTGAGTACATAACTTCTTTATCTTAAGTAGTTGACTTAATTTTGTCGGTCTTCAACCTGTGGAACAAAGTTCCCAGCTACCAAACACCTGGGTGGCCCTCATGGAAGAATATTCCAGAGCACGGTAGAGCCAAAGGATGCCCTGTTCCTGGATACAATATCCAATTTATAATGTGAAATGAAGGTATGAGATGAGGACCATGTAGCTGCAAAACAGATATCGTCCAGTGAATACCTGGACCAAAAGGCAGCTGAAGTAGCCACAGATCTGGTAGAATGCACTTTTATCTGAGCCAGAGGGGAAATTCCCTTAGTAGAGTATGCTCGAATAATGCATTGGGAAATCCAACGAGCAATTGTCACCTTAGAAATTGGCTTCCCTAAGAAGGGTTTTGAATAAGAAACAAATGATAAGATTTATGAAAAACGTTTGTCCTGGGCAAGTAAAATCTTAATTGCCTATGGACATCCAGCAGATGAAATTTCTATTCCCCCTTATTCTGAAAATTTGGAAAAAAGACTGAAGATTGATAGTCTGATTGATATTGGCTTCTGATACTATTTTGGGAAGAAAGGGCAGGTTAGTATGCAAAGACACTATCTTTATGAAAAATCATATAAGAAATTTTGATGGATAGTGTTTGAAGTTCCGACACCCTCCTGGCAGAGGTAATGGCAACCAAAAAAGCAGTCTTCCAAGACAGATACTGCAAATATATTGAAACTACAGGTTTGAAAGGAGGGGAGACTAAAGCCCGAAGCACTAATGTGAGGTCCCACGGAGGAATAAGATCCTTCACCGTGGGTCTAAGAAAGGTACCTTTAAGGAAGGTCTTGCAAAATTTGAGGCCAGTGAAGACATGTTTTCCCCTACATAAAAACTGGAAATAGCGGCCAGTTGGACTTTGACTGTGGAGAAACTGGCACCCTGCTGAAAGATTCCTGCCAGAAACTCTAATACTGCAGACACTGGAGCAGTAAAGGGATCTAAAGTACGCTGCAAAGCCCATATGGAAAACCGTCTCCACTTGCTATGATGTACCTTTCTGGTGGAAGACTTGTGAGCCGGCACCAAAATGGTCTTAACTGGAGATAAACCATGAGTCCTAATAATCATGGGAACTGCAGCAGCCAAGCCGCGAGTTTCAGACTGTCCAGGTCTGGGGAGGAATCCTTGCGGGATGAGAAATGAGAAACAGAACTGGATCCAACATCCATGGTGGAACTACTAGATGAGACCATAGAGAGGGGAACCAAACTTGGCGAGGCCAGAATGGGGCAAAGAGGATCACAGTACTCCTCAACCTGCAAGCTTTCTGAAGAAACTTCTAAATGAGGGGTAGTGCAGGATAAGCATAAAGAAGACCGGGAGGCCAGGCATGAATCAGTGCGTCTTTGGGGGAAGAACTCACTACATTTCCTGCTGGAATGAGATGCGAAGAGATAGCAGCAAGGATGACCCCAATTTAGAAAGATCTGTTCTGCCACTGAAGGTTTCAGAGACCACTTGTAAGGTCTCAGAATAGATCTGCTGAGCCTGTCCACTAGAATGTTGGACAACCCAGAATGTGCGTTGCTACCAGAAAACAGCCGGTGGAGATCACCCATTCTCACACTCTCATGGCTTCGCAACAGAGGGGCTAAGATCTGGTTTCCCCCTTGTTTGATATACCAGACCACAAACATATTGTCTGTCTGAATTGCAATCGTCCCTAGAAGAAGTTGGACATGAAGGGCCTGCAACACAATAAAAAACGCCCTCATCTCCAGGATGTTGATATGCAAACTGGTCTTGGATAGGGCCCAATGTGCCTTGGACGGTCCTTCCCAAGTAATGCCCCCCCACCCTAGCTGGGAGGCGTCTGTGGTCGCCGTGGTTTTGGGAAAGGACGGAAGAAAAGGACGTCCCCTGACTAGATCCGGGGACTGAATCCACCACCGAAAAGAGTCCCTGCACACTTGGGAGATTCGAACGGGATGAGACAATGGCAGATCTAACAAGGACCATTGAACAGCAAGAGTCCACTGAAGAATCCGCATGTGAAGGCGGATTCTTCAGTGGAGAATCCACATGTGAAGGCGTGCTAAAAGCAACAGACTGATCGTGGCCGCCATAGACCCCAATGCCCTCAGTACTGTTTCTGCTGTTGGAACTTGGGCTTGAAGGACATACAGAATGTGTAACTTTAGACTGTGTATCCTGTCTAGAGGGAGGAAAACTTTCATTTGGATAGGGTCCAAGCAAGCCCCAATGAAGTCTAGGATATGAACTGGGGCCAGTGATGACTTCTTGAGGTTGATGGTGATGCCCAGTCTTTTCGCTAGCAAGAAGCAACAATCCTTGGCTTGGCAAAGTAGATGCTTGGAAGGGGCAGTGAAAAGCCAATCATCCAAGTAAGGGAAGACCTGAATACTCTAAAAAGCTGCTACTATTGCTATCATGTTGATGAACACCCTGGGCACTGTGGTGAGACCAAAGGGAAGGGCTCTGAACTGAATGGTTGGCTCCTAGCCACAAGCAGAGGCCACCTGTCTATCTTGATATGGTAGTACGCATCCTGGAGGTCTATTGAGCACATCCAGGTAGGGCAGGATGGACTGAAGTGTGACCATCTGGAATTTCGTCTTGGCTACTGACATGTTTAAGGTGCATAGATCCAGAATGGGTCTCAGGTTTCCTGTTTTCTTTGGCACTAAAAAGAAAGTACAGTTTTGTACCTACCATAAATGTAGATGTTCGAAGATCCACATTGCTGCAGTCCTAACACTTGGGTAGTCCGCTGTCCCAGTCGGCCCGAATACCAAAGTATAAGGCTGACGTCGGTCAAGGCGCATTTGACTGACATCAGAACGTCAGGGTACAAATGCGCATGACCGACGTCATATCCTCAGTCTTTTCTTGCCCCAGATGTCAGAAGACCCTAAAAAGATAAGGCCAAAACCAAAAAACACCAAAACACTCCTGTGCCTAAAATATGTACAATATATACAAATGTACAAAAATAGAACCTCACCCACACAACCACCCCTAAACACAGAGGGAAGGAGGGAGGGAAAACTGGACTGCAGCAATGTGGATCTTCGAACATCTACATTTATGGTAGGTACAAAACTGTACTATGTTCTTCATCTCACATTGCTGCAGTCCTAACACTTGGGTAGAATCCCAAAGCAGAGGTAAGGGAGGATGGCTAAGCTATAATGAAGCAGGAGCTGCCAAAATGCCCTGCAACACAGCAGTGGCAAAACCAGCCCTGGACTTAGAATAGAGAGGAAGGTGGTAATGCTTGGAGAAAGTATGCACTGAACTCCAAGTAGCTGCCTCCAAAATATCCTTAGTTGCCACCCCTTAGAAATGCTGTTGAAGTGGCAGTAGCCCTAGTGGAATGAGGCCTAATCCCAGCTGGAATCTCTTTGCCATGATGGGAGTAACAGAATGCAATGCAAAACCCAATCCACTTAGAAATAGTTTGTTTTGACACAGGCTTGCCCTGAGAACTCAAAGCAAAAGAAACAAACAACTGCTGAGACTGCCTAAAATCCCTAGTCCTGCTTAAATAATAACGCAACTGCCTGTGTACATCTAAAGTGTGCAAAATCTTTTCAACCCTATTTTGGGGATCTGCATAAAAAGTAGGCAAATGAATAGTTTGGTTTAAAGCCACACTAGAAACCACCTTAGGCATAAATGAAGGATTAGTACGTAATGATACCCTATCCTTATGAAAAATCAAAAAAGGCTCCACCGCCATAAGGGCCTGCAATTCAGAAACCCTTCTTGCAGAAGTAATGGCCAACAAAAAAGCAGTCTTCCATGGCAAGTATTTCAACTCAGCAGTAGCCGCAGGCTCAAAAGTTGTAGAGTAAGTTTCTCCAACACAAAATTGAGGTCCCAAGCAGGAGTAGGAGCTCTTCGTGGGGGTCTTATATTCTTTGCCCCTCTAAGAAATTGCTTGAACAAAGGATGAGAAAACAATGGTGGGTCACAACCATAGTGAGCTGAAATTGCTGCAGCATGAATCTTAATGGAAGAGAAAGACAAACCTTTGTCCAATAGCTCAGTAAGATATTGAAGAGCCACACTCAAATTAGGCTCAGAAACATCCAAATCCTTTGCTGCACTCCAAAATAAAAATCTCTTCCATTTTTCTGCATACACCTTACGTGTACTAGGTCTTCTGGCTTCCGTAATCACATTCAAAACTTGTTGAGGAAGTTGAGACCTGCTGTGGTTCAAAAGAGAATATGCCAGGCTGTTAGATGAAGAGAGTGAAGCTTGACATTGATTAGATGACCGTCCCTCTGAGACAAAAGGTGTGGAATCAAAGGTAAAGGCCATGGAGGCTTTCTTACCAGATTCCTCAGTAATGGGTACCAGTGTTGCCGAGGCCAATCTGGAGCTATCAAAATCATCCTTGGCTTGTCTTGTCTGACCTTTAGGAGTACCTTTGGGAGGAGAGGCAGAGGTGGAAAGGCATACACATGAAGATTTTCCCAACTGAACGAAAGAGCATCCACTTTCCAAGCTGTGTGATGATAACTTTTCGTGCAAAACTTTGGCAGCTGGTGGTTTAGTGGAGAAGCGAACAGATCTATGTCTGGAGTTCCCCATGACACTGTCAATTTTTGAAATACATGAAGATCCAGTTTCCACTCGTGGGGATCCATGATTTGCCTGCTTAACACATCTGCTAAGGAGTTCTGTGCTCCTGGCAGAAACCTTGCTTGAAGAGTAAGCTGCAAGCTGAGCGCAGTCTCCCACAAAATCATTGCTTGCCTGCATAGAGGATAAGAATGTGTTCCCCCTTGCTTGTTGATGTACCACATGACAGTTGTGTTGTCTGTTAGAATCAACACCTGCCCTGGAAGAAGTAACTCCTTGAAAGCCTTCAATGCAAACTGGACTGCTAACATCTCCTTCATGTTGATATGTAGATGCTGTAGTCTGGCAGGCCACTTGTCTTGTATCCACTTTCCATTCAGATGAGCTCCCAAGCTATGTCTGAGGCATCTGTCGTTAGAATCTGACTCGCCTCTGGCCGGGTCACAGAGAGTCCCTTGTTTAGGTGACATTCCTGAGCCCACCACAAAAATTCCTTTTGAATGCAAGGTATTATTTGAATGACAGTGTCCAGATCCTGGCAGTGCTGTGTCCATACATTTTGAGATACCATTGTAGCTTCCTCATATGCAGTTTGGCATTGGGAAGCACCAGAATACAAGATGCCATGAACCCTAATGCTTGAAGGACTGTCCTTGCAGTCAGCACGGACTGATGAGATAGTTGATGGAAGTAAAGGGATAGACTCTTTTGTTTGTCGGGGTTAAAAAGGCCATCTGGGCTGCTGTATTCAGTCTCACACCCAGAAAGCACATGTCTTGAGAGGGTACTAGACTGGACTTTATTTCGTTCACAGAATACCCCAGGCATCTTAGCACTGCTATCACATAATCCAGATGCTGAAGAAGCTCGTCCTTTTCTTGAGCCAGAATCAGACAGTCGTCCAAGTAAGGATAGATTTGTATTCCTTTTAACCTGAAAAAAGCTACAACTGGAGCCAGAACTTTTGTGAATACTCTGGGCGCAGTAGATAAGCCAAAGGGCAATGCAGAGAACTGATAATGGGAATTTCCAGCTCGAAACGTAGATACTTCCTGCAACTGAGTCTGATAGGCACATGAAGGTAAGCCTCCTTGAGATCTAAAGTTACCATCCAGTGATCTTTGCCCAGCAGAGGTAAAAGCTGTTGTAACGTCAACATTTTGAACTTGGGAATGTCCAAATAAGTGTTGAGGATAGACAAATCCAAAATTGGTCTCCACGTGTTCCCCTTTTTTGGTACTAGGAACAGGCGAGAATAAAATCCTAGGCCCTTTTCTGGCACAGGAACCGGCTGAATGGCCCCTATCTGGAGCAACAGAGAAATTTGCTTGTGAGCCTCTTTTCTTTGTAGAGGAGGAATGTCTGGCATGCCTTTGAAAGGAGGCAAGGTATGGAAATAAAACCTGTAACCGTGGTGAACGATATCCAATACCCATCTGTCTTGGGTAATAACACTCCAGTTTTCTTTGAAAAGTGCCAGCCTTCCTCCCAAAGGTGCTGCCAGACGAGAAGGCTCTGGCAGCTGAAAAGGCAAGTCATTGGGTCTGCTTACGAAAGGACTGACCCCTGCCCTCACCAGAAGACTGGGCAGGCGAACTGCCTGCTCTAGGCCTAAAGGACCTTGAGCTCTGCCCCTACCACGTCTAGATCTACCCCTAGACTGAGAATCATAAGAAGGATAAGTCCACCCCTTAGTAGGCCAATTTCTACTAAACTTTGGAGGCTGAACCTGCAAAAATCTTTAACAGTCTGCATAGACTTAGCCTTGTCCTCCATTTTCTTTAAAACTGCGTCCACAGGCACCAAATAACACATCAGATTGTAAAGGAGCATCTAAAATCCTTGTCTTTACATGTTCAGCTAAATTCTGATCCTTGAGCCAGGCGTGCCTGCGAAGAACAGAACCAGTGGCTGCCACCCTCGAAGAGGCCTGTACAGCATCAAAACCACATTGCAAGGAATGCTTACCCACTTGTTCAGAAACATTAACTAAATCCTGCAACTCTTTACACTCAATACCTTCCGCCAGAGCATCTACCTTAGACTTCAATTGTGAAAGGAGATAATTTTGGTATTTCAACATGTGAAACTGGCAATTCAAAGCCCTCATGGCTAAAGTGGAAGAAGTATACACCTTTTTCCCCCATCTATCCAAAGCCCTTGCCTCTTTATCAGAAGGAACAGGATTTTTAACAACAGAAGCCTTAACACCTTTAGGGCCCTGAGAAACAGTTTCTGGGTCTGCCCTGGGACTCTTAAAAGATACTTATGAGCTTCAGGCACCCTATAATACCTGTCCGGTTTAACTGGGGCAGGAGGCAAAGAATCAGGGTTCAGGGAAGCCTCTGCAAAAACATCCTCTACCACATCCAGAACAGGAGGTATAGCTAAAGGCCTATGCTGGGGTAGAAACAAAAATTCCCTAAGCCTTTTCCTAGAATCAGAGAAATCTTGACCTTCCCATTTAAAATGCTCCCTCATGGAATGAAGGGTCTCTGAAATAGAAAAATCCTCAGGAGGAGAAGCCGAAGGTGTAGAGTCATCTACATCAGAATCAGAATAAGGAGGATACTCCTGCAAGTCTTCAGCCGAAGACTCAGAAGCCTCGAACACTGCTCAAAACTTTCAAGCTCAGGTTCCACCCTAGGCCTCTTATCAGGGGGTAAAGAACCTCTAATCATAGTAATCAAATCTTCTGCCATTTTAAGCATATGTTTCTTAGGCAGAGACCCTGAAGAACTAGGGGAGACCCCACTGAAGTTAACCCTGGCCTACCTCTAGAAGGAGCCTTGGAAACAGAAGGGAGGGCCTAACCACCTTAGGAAGGGAGGGAGAACAGCTACCTGAGAAGCCCCTTCAGCCTGGCCTACCTCCTGAGAGGACACATCTTGTAACAGTAAAGTCTCACCCTGAGAATCCAAAGGAACTTCTGGTAGAACCACCGGCTCCACCAAGCCCTCTAAAGAACCGACGTCCGGGACAGACGGTTCTTCCACCCTAGGCTTCGCTGCTTTGTCCTTGTGTTTTTAGATGAAGCGGCGCCGGAGCATCCGACGGCATGTTGTAATTACAACGCTTCCCAAAAACTAACCTGGCACAATCTAATCTTCTCTTAATAGTGCGTTTGTTAAATCTAGCACAAGAGCGACAGCCAACAACATCGTGCTCAGGCCCTAAGCAAGGTATACACAATGTATGGTAATCTCTATGAGGTATCTGTTTCCCACAAGAAATACAGTTATTCACTTTTTCTGACATCCGGTTAAATACTGAGGCAAGAAAAAACAAAATATTCCCAACGGGTACTTAGCCAACTTTGATTCGGTCTGAAACTCCGACTTCAGAAAATTTCAGAACGCCAACCTGCACTCGCAATACTGCTTCTGCATCGGACCATGCGGCAAAAAAGACTGAGGATATGACGTCGGTCATGCGCATTTGTACCCTGACGTTCTGATGTCAGTCAAATGCGCCTTGACCGACGTCAGCCTTATACTTTGGTATTCGGGCCGACTGGGACAGCGGACTACCCAAGTGTTAGGACTGCAGCAATGTGAGATGAAGAACATCCTGGAATAAATGCCTGATCCGGATTGGTCTACGGGGACAGGTTGGATGACTCGTGTTCTTTGCAGCTTTTCTATCTCTAGTGTTGCTTCCTCCCTTTGCATGGGTGGAACGTCTGTGAGGTGCTTCGGTGGTAGCGGTGGTTTGATGAATGGGATGGAATAACCTTTGGATATAATTTGCAATACCCAACGGTCTTGTTGTTACGGACACCCATGCCACTGGGTGTAGCGATAGGGGACCCCCGACTGCCTCCACAGATGAGCAGTCTGGCAGCCCTTCAGGGCTGCATCATGGGTCTGTCTGAGAATGGTTCTCGAGACCTGAAAATTTTTGTGTCCTCTTTGCCTCTAGGGTGGCGTCTGTAATAACTCCCTCTGCCTCTGGAGGAAGGCGAGTCCTGAGTATCCCGGGAAAATGCCCGAGACTTTCAAAGCCACACAGCTTCTTCGTCCCTCGCTGATTCATGGAAATCTATCTTGAAGGGAGGAGAAGCTGATCCCAATGGCAGTGTGCGTCTTCCCATCCTTCTCACTCTGGATCAAAGCCTCTTGAACTGACTTCTCAAAAAGGGAAGAACCGTCGTATGGGGCATTTGTGAACGATGCCTTGAAAGGTTCTGAGAATTGATAAAGTTGGAGCCAGGCGTGGCACCTGATGACAACGCCAGTGCCTGCCGCCTTGGCGGCTCCCTCCGTTGCATGGGAAAGAAGACACATGGATGTATTAACTACTGCCTTGAGAGTGGCCATCTGAGCGGAAAAAGATTTTTTTCCCTCGTTGACACGGACTCTGGGGTTGACTCAGCGATTGCCTTGACCAAGTCTCGCTGCAGCCGAATTACGTGTGCCGTATAGTTCAGCGCTCTTATGGAAAAAGTCGCTGAAGTGTACACCTGCTTCCCAAAACGGTCCATCATCCTTGACTCTCAGTCAGGAGGATGCACCGTAGAGCTCTCCTGCACGAGCTCCTTCTTGGTGGCAGCTGCCACAAACAACCATAGCATCCACTGGGACCCCTTATTCTAACAAGCCCTATCTGAAGGGGGGCTAAGGACTTTGTCAGGGCGCTTAGGGATAGGCTCCACCATGTCTGGTTCCTTCCATGCCGATGATACTATCAAGTCCACTAAAGGATCTGTGGGAGGGAACACCCAGGAAGTAGATGGGCCTGTGCCGAATGCCTCAAGGAACACTGACTCATGCGAGGTCGGTTTTTGGGCAGATCCCCCCTCTGGCATAGGAGTTCCATGATGTCTCCAAAGGAAACATCCTGGGGGGGTGATCGGGGGGAACCTTCCCCTTCCTCCAAATCAGTGTCTTCAGTGAGGGACTCTGGTGGGGAGTCCAAGTGCCTCCTTTTACATGTCCGTTTGCGAGGAACCTCCTCAGTGGGGCTCTCTGGGGAAGACTCAAACCTCTTGCTGCTCCCTCAGGGGAGCTTCCTGAGGCAAACTGGGCACAGGCTGTCCCTGAGATGGCAGGATGGTCGGGGCCGTACCCAAAATAGAACGAGTTGGGGTGGAATCTGGATTCAGAGGAAGAGATGGTCAAGGACCTCAACGAAATTGATAGAACCCTCTCACCACGTCAAAGGCTGAAGGAGAACGGACACCCTGTGAAGTGCCAGTAGGAGCCGTCCCCCTCTTACCCGATGGGGGAGTCCGAGCAGAGACTCCAGGAGCTGAGATGCCAAGGGGAAAACTGCACTCAGACACACAGAGCAGACAGAAACCCCTCAGATCAAACACTCTCAAGGCAATGGCCAGCGTCGAGGTACCAGGTACCATCAGCGCCGACCCCCCAACCCTGAGGGTCCTCAGATCCAAAGGCTCTGAAACCGAAGGTCAGATCAGAGAAGGAGTGATTGGAGTAAAGGACTGCGAGCTCCCCGCTCTAGAGGGAGAAGGGGCAGGTAAGACTCCCATCTGGATTTGGGTGCAGATGAACTTCCGCATCATCCTATCCATCTCTGCTTCTCTACGCCTCTGGGTCGAACGGGAGGAGGAGGCCACTGACACATGCCTGGAGTGCTGATGAGGGGAGGCCCGAACAGGAGACTGGATCCGGGACTCCTCCGGCTCAGGGGAAAACCTGGGAGAGTGGAGCTGGGGAGAACCTAGTCTGGATTTCGGCGAAGGCCCTGCCAGAGCCGAGCAGTCAGGTGACTGTGCCCAAAACAGAATGAGTTGGGGTGGAGTCTGGAGTCTAGGTAGGATAGATAAAGAATAGAAACCTCTAAAGATAGACAGAAAAGGACCCAAAAAAACAACTTACTTATCCAAAAGATGCTCAGGGCTCAGCCCACAATGCTGTTTCAGCGGCAATTGAGATCTGGGCGGGGGGAAGGAGACAGGGGGTATTATGGGTAAGAGGAGTAGCTTGGAGCTAGGATCAGATGTTGGTTATGCGGCCATGTCAGATCTGATATGGACTCGTAACCCACAAGTTGATGACCAAATGAAGTCAACTACTTCAGATCTGCAATTGACCTATACCCACTGCTGAAAACCACAGAAATGATGAGAATAAACAGGACCCCATTACTTCTGAATAACATCAAAAATGTAAAAGTACACAAAAATAGAAGAGCAGATTTTACATATGTCTCACAGTATACCAGGAAGACGGATTAATACTGACCTACTGAGTTTCTTCACACAAAGGAAGATAAAATTATGGTTACCACCTGGAGTGAATTAAGCGGCCTGGAAAAAGACCTTGCCACACTTCTCCACATACTTCCATATTTAGATTAAAAGGTAAATGCATTCACAAATCATTTTACAACCTCATTTCAAAAATCATGAAAACAACAAGCATTTCAGATAACTGTGTTTATTAGCAGGGTGTCTAATGGACTTATCACAGCAGATAACTTGAAAATCTAAGAATGAAGTGATAACAGGTAGTTTGTACAACTACTGGGCCAATTATCAAAGGTACTGATCACAAGTACAGAATGAAACAGCTCTAATTTTGTCGATAAGGATCTTTGTATTAACCGTCCTGCCAGTAATAGTGACACTGCTGCTCCCAAAAGACTGCTAACTTCACACTTTTGGTGAGGGACTCGTATCGGGTTTGTTAAAAACAAAGAGTAACATGAAACTGCAGATACTTTATGTTCTTATATACACCATGCTGCACTCAATGTGCAAAGCATTTTTCCTTCAGGTGACAGGAAACAATTTTTTGCATTCACTTTTCTCTTAATATTGTGCTGCTTTCTGGCAGGCAGGATGGGCACGGTTGTGAGTGGATGGCTTTATGTTAACATGCAATTTTTTAGTGAGGGTGAAAGAACCCCAGGAATGTCTTCCACTATTAAAAAGGCTCATTAACAGAGCTTCACAAATCTTAAGTCCTTCTGATTTGGTCCTTGCAGTGACCTCTCAAAAGGCACAGTACTCTGCAGCTTTGGTAGGGTTTGAACTTTTAACTTGTCTTCTCCTAAGCTGAAGAAAAACATTCTCCTCATAATAATAATAATACCCCTCCCCCCTTAGCACAT
The DNA here is from genome assembly GCF_019279795.1 of Protopterus annectens. Taxonomy (NCBI): domain Eukaryota; kingdom Metazoa; phylum Chordata; order Ceratodontiformes; family Protopteridae; genus Protopterus; species Protopterus annectens. The sequence continues at coordinate 276,314,334 of NC_056741.1, forward strand.
GTAAAATGTCCTGGCTGTACTACCCCTAGAATGCCATCACTGCAGGTGTCAATACAGAAACACAGCATGAGAAAGATAGTTCTACTGCTTAACAAATATATTTTAATGCCATATGGAAGTTATGAAAGAAACATTATCTAGATACTTCCTTTTTAGGACTAAAGCCTTGTCTATTTACGACCATCCACCTCCCTACAGACCAAAGGAGGAACAGGTCAGCTAACACTGCACATTTACTGTCAAATGACCTTAAGATACTACTGGTAACAGTTCAGTGCAAATTGTAAACCTGATGCTGTCCTTTCAGCAATGTCTCGTTTAAAAAAAAATACTTAAAATTACGTTAAGCTACAATGCTCATTGTAGATATTTAGTGAAAAGTTTTCATTTAATTCCTGTCACTCCACTATTTTGCTGAGGGGTTAGAATAAATACAACCAACCTAACATTGAGCAAGGGAATGAGACAAAGATGGTATCTATTCAATTCTACTTCATAAATTCAGATGACTTTTCAAACACTACCAAGATAATCTTACCTAAACAAAGATAAGATTTTCTTAACTGCAGAGCCACAAGCATTTAAATACAAGTAAAGTAGTTCAAAACTTCCCTACCCAAAGACCATTTTCATTTGAATAGGTCAATAGTGTTAAAAACAATATCACTGTGATGAGAAACTGGTACAAATAAAGAAAAATGACTTGCAGAAGTACATGACATAAATCAAATGTTTGAGCCTTCCACCCCCCCACCCCCACCCCCCCACAGGAAGGTTGCATTTCAACCTCCTCAAGTCCCTAAAAAGGGCTGGCAAGGGGATAGGGAAGATCATATTCTGCAAAGTCCTGCTGTAGTCATGATTAAGAAGGTTGTGATCCTAACAATCTTTCAATAGCAGCATTGATGTCCCCTTCTGTGGCAATAAGAGCTTGCAAGTTGGCCTCTCGATTGATGAACCCCATGGAATTCAGTTGCTCCAGCTGCATCTGGAATCGTAACTCTGGACTTTGCTGCAAGAAAAACAAAAAACAGTGATTAGCCTTACTACTAAGGTACAGGAAATCTAGTACTGTTTTAAAAAATGAAAACAACAGTGGCGACAACATAAGTAAGCAACTTTATTAAAAAAACAGGTAATGACTTCACTGCAGGTTATTAAAAGTTCATGTAGAATAATGCTCAGCTCAACCTTTATTACAGTGCTTTGCCATAAAGTACTTTATAAATCTGATGAAATGTAAATAAACAAGTGTAACAGTAATAGGCAAGCAGAAAAGAACAGTTATCTAAATACAATCACAATTAAAATTTAGTTGTAAGGAGATTTCAGCTTTCAGATCTTTCTTTTTAGTAATCGGAATTACTAGTGCTCAACCTGTAGCCTTTAGTGGGAGCCCATCTATGAAAAAGTACAGTTTTGTACCTACCATAAATGTAGATGTTCGAGTGTTCACACTGCTGCAGTTATCACTCTTGGGTTATCCTGCCGTCAGGCGGTCCCGCAGTCGGCCCGAGTTTAAAAGTCTTGGTTCGGCGTCGGTTGCTGTCGCTTCTTCCCTGACGTCAGTGCGCCAGGGGTATGTAAGATGCATCTGACGCCATTTTCTTCAGTTTTCCTTGCCCCAGATGTCAGGTGCCCCCAATAGGTAGGCAATACATACTGCTATATAAAAATATACATATACAAATAAAACAATACCTTCAGTCACAAGCAAATACACCACAGAGGTTGTACAGGATAGAAAGGAATAGATAAGTCCAGCTAGTTCAGAGGGGATGGAGGGGGGGTAACCTGGACTGCAGCAGTGTGAACACTCGAACATCTACATTTATTGTAGGTACAAAACTGTACTATGTTCATCGTGTTACACTGCTGCAGTCATCACTCTTGGGTTGAATCCCAAAGCTAAGGATGGGTGGTGGAACTAAACAGGGTTTGGAGAGGCTAGAAGGCCCTGCAGAACTGCAGTGGCAAAGCCAGCTCTGGTTTTAGAGTATAGAGGTAAGTGATACTGCTTGGTGAAGGTGTGCACTGAACTCCAAGTTGCAGTGTCCAAAATATCCTTGGTTGGTACCCCTCTGAGGAAGGCTGTTGATGTTGCTGTAGCCCTGGTGGAATGGGGCCTGATGTTACCAGGCACAGATTTCCCATGGTGTGTGTAGCAGAAACGGATACAATGTCCTATCCATTTTGAAATGGTCTGTTTTGAGATAGCTTTTCCTTGAGATCCTGCAGCATAGGATACAAAGAACTGGTCAGATTTTCTGAAAGCCTTAGTTTTATCCAAGTAGTAACGTAATTGCCTGTGAATGTCCAAAGAGTGTAGGAGCCTTTCCCCTTTGTTCTGGGGGTTTGGATAAAAGGTGGGCAAATGAATGGTTTGGTTTAGGGCCACACTGGATACCACCTTTGGCATAAAGGAAGGGTTAGTTCATAAAGAGACTCTGTCTTGATGAAAAACGATGAAAGGCTCCACTGCTATTAGGGCCTGTAGTTCTGAGACTCTTCGTGCTGAAGTTATTGCTAACAGCAGGGCAGTTTTCCATGATAGGAACTGTAGATCAGCAGTGAAAGCTGGTTCAAAGGGCGGAAGTGTAAGCTTTTCCAGAACAAAGTTGAGATCCCAAGTTGGTGTTGGTGCTCTCCGGGGTGGTCTTATGTTCTTAGCCCCTCTGAGGAACTGTCTTAGTAATGGATGTGAAAATATAGGAGGATCTGTGTTGTATTGAGCTGAAATAGCGGAGGCGTGGATCTTAACAGATGAGAAGGAAAGTCCTTTGTGCAACATCTCAGTTAAATATTGAAGAATCTGAGGACAAGGGAATTTTGGCCTTTAGCCTGGTTCCAGGCGCAGAATCTTTTCCATTTGTCTGAATAGACTTTCCTGGTGCTGGGCCTCCTGGCCTCCAGAATGATGTCCATCACAGTTTTAGAGAGAAGTGTTGACTGGTTATTTAGGCAATTTGCCATGCAGCCAGATTTAAAGCGTTGAGCTGGCTGTGTAGAATCTGATTGTTTTACTGAGTGAGCAGGTGAGGAATTGTAGGTAAAATCCATGGTGGGCCCTTGAGCCATGTTCCTTAGTATTGGATACCAGTGTTGGCGTGGCCAGTCTGGAGCAATGAGTATCATTTGTTGCCTCTCTAATCTGGCTTTCAGCAGCACCTTTGCTAGAAGAGGCAGTTGAGGAAAGGCATATGTTTTCCAAATGAATGAGAGGGCGTCCACTTTCCAAGCTAGTGTGTGGTATGTCCTTGTGCAGAATTTCCGTAGTTGGTAGTTTTGGGGGGGAAGCAAACAGATCTATGTCTGGGCTCCCCCATTTTTGAGTTATCATTGCGAATACTTGTGGATCTAGTTTCCACTCGTGAGGATCTGTGATGTTTCTGCTTAGATCGTCTGCCAGTGTGTTTTTCTTTCCTGGCAGGAATTGTGTTTGTAGTTGAACTTGGTAGGTCAGTGCTGTGTTCCACAAGGTCATTGCTTGTCTGCATAGGGGGTAGGAGTGTGTGCCCCCTTGCTTGTTTATGTACCACATCACTGTGGTGTTGTCAGTCTTTATTAGGAGTTGTCCTGGATGTAGGAGGTCCTTGAAAGCTGTTAGGGCATTATGTACAGCTAGCATCTCTTTTTGATTGATATGTAGATGCCTTTGGTTTGCAGACCATTTGCCCTGAATACCCTTGTCCTGCCATGTGTGCTCCCCAGGCATAATCCGATGCATCTGTTGTTATAGTTTGCCTGGCTATGGGTAAGGTGAAAGGCTGACCCTTGTTGAGGTGACATGCCTGAGCCCACCATAAAAACTCCTGTTGAAGGCAGGGAATGAGTGGAATTATGGTTTCCAAGCTGTGGCTGTGTTGAGACCATACGCTTTTCAGATACCATTGTAATTTCCTCATATGCAGTTTTACAAATGGTATTAGTAGTATGCAAGATGCCATGAATCCCAAGGCCTGCAGAATTTTTCTTGCAGGGAGTTGGGTCTTTGTTGCCATCATTTTGAAGTACTGAGTCAGTTGTCTTTGCTTGCCTGGCGTGAGGTAAGCCATCTGGGCCGTTGTATTTAAGTTGGCACCCAGGAATATTATGTCTTGTGAGGGCACTAGTTTTGACTTATTTTCGTTTACTGTGTACCCTAGGCAACTTAGTAGGTTTTTGACAAATGCCAGATGCTTTAATAGAATGTCCTTGCTTTCTGCTTGAATAAGGCAGTCGTCCAGGTATGGATATATTTGAATCCCTCTTTGTCTGCAGTATATGCAATTACTGGTGCCAGGCATTTTGTGAAGACCCAGGGCAGTGCAGAGAATTGGTAATGGGTTGAACCTGCAATAAATCGGAGGTATCTTCTGCAATTTTGTCTGATAGGGACATGCAAGTATGCCTCCTTGAGGTCCAACATTACTAGCCAAGTCTCACTGAAAACCGGAGAACCAGCGACTGGTCTAGCAGAGGCCTCGGAGTCCGGTTTGGATTTCGGCTGCCTGTCCTTATCTTTGCGTTTTTTATGTATTCCGGACGTCGGTTGCTCCGTCGGCATGGTATAATTAAATTTCCTACCAAAATAATGTTGGGCGAAATCAAACCAATGTTTAATAGTTCGTTTATTAAACCTAGCACAAAACCGACAACCTGTGACGTCGTGGTCTGGGCCTAGGCAAGGAATACAATAAGAATGAAAGTCCTTATGAGGTATTTGCTTCCCACAAGAAATGCAATTGTTAACTTTTTCTGAGATCGGACTGAGGCAAGAAAAAGTTCCCCAACAGGGTACTTAGCTTTATGAAGACTTCGGTCTGAAATTCAATTTGAAAATCTCAGGAGTCGGCCGACCGGCACTTGCAAACTGCTTCTGCTTCGGGCACCACGTCGGATGCATCTTACATACCCCTGGCGCCCTGACGTCAGTGAAGAAGCGACAGCAACCGACGCCGGACCAATACTTTGGAACTCGGGCTGACTGCGAGACCGCCTGACGGCAGGATAACCCAAGAGTGATGACTGCAGCAGTGTAAAACAATGAACATCCTTTGATAACGCAGAATTAGCAGTCAACATACTAACAAAGGCACTTTGGGAAGACTAAGAGCCATAAAAGCATACAAGAAATAAAATTATTAGTGTATCCTTTCAGAATACTACTGTCTACTACCAAACTACAAACCTAAATAGGATAGTTAAATATACATCAACACTGTGTGGGTTAAGCTTTGAAACAGAGCTGCATTAGTAAATGAAAAAAAATACACAAAACCACCAGACCCATAACATATGCAGAAGCATTAGATAGGGGAGAGGCAGCCTGTAATGTACCAAAATCATATTATTCAAACATCAACTACTATGCTGAGAATGCTTTCAAATATGTTACGTCCATTTATTTATTTACTTATTTTCACATGTGGTAAATGGTTAAGTGCACTGGTCAGAGGACCATTTTTAAGCATTACCCAGACTATGAGGGCACAATATGACACGACTCAGCTTGATGTGCATGTCTGGGGCAGGAAAGACACTGTTCTTGAGTGGTATTTTGCCATCACCCAGAATGATGCAAGGATTCAAACAAAACATAACTGGCTTTAATAATTGGCTAAATAGCTGGTGTCATTCTAGTGTTATCCACTATGTGTTAGCTTGGGATGAGATGGCTGACAAGTCTTTCTGCTTTGCCTGGAATGGCCTTCACATCACTTACCGTGGCTTTCGAATTCTGGCCAAAGCCTTTGCTGTCTCCATAGTGAATTTTTTTAGGCACAAACCATCTGCTGGACATTCCACCCTAGTAAATTCTAATTTGGAACAGATTGATGTGGAGCTACTCAATGTCAGGAGTCTTAACAAAAATGCATTTACTTGAGGCTTTACTGCAACTTTAACATATTCATATATGTATAATTACAGAAACATGGTTTCACAGTAATGAAAGTACTCCCTCTGTTCCTGGGTATGCTGTCAGTCATCTTCAGACCCACTGGCAATTATTGGGGAGTATCAGTATTTGTCAAGCATATCATCATCATACAACAGATTCCATGCGACACCACATGTTAACTCCTACAAGTCCAAATGACCTTAAACAAGACTAATTACCATTTCATAGCTAGTTTTAAATCCAAAACTCTTCTACCTGGGACTTCAACCTTCCAGCAATAAACCTGGTGGTTGACCTACACTGCCAATGGTAGGCATGTCTAGTGTTACCTTGACATTATAAATGCCAACCATTTCACAAATATTTAACCATCCTACTAGGGGCCCCAATATCCTGGATCTAGTCCTCACAAATATAGACACTTCTTGCACAGCTCCATATGAATCATCATGTCTTGTTAAACCAGACCATAATTTAGTGACCTTTTCCTTTAAAGCTGGTGGTACTTCCCCTCTAAACAGCATTCTCTTTAGGGACTTCTCAAATGCAAACCACCTATGGTTAATTGCTGACTTAAATAAATTCTGATGTGATCCTTCTTTGAAGGATCCTACTGCTCAAGCTGCTACCTATACCTCTTACTTCTCCTCACACTTCAGCAGTTGTATTGATAAGGCAAATCCCTAACTGGAACAAATATAGTGAAAAGTTTAAAAACAAACCCCTGTGGTGTAATACCCATATAAATACAGAAAGACTCCTTAATGCTTATAAAAGGTTTCATTATACTTCCCTTAAGAGCACATTTAAGCAAACTAACAGTTTAAAGGAACCATTAGGAAGCTCAAAGCGGAATATGAACTTAAAATAGCTACTAAAACCAAAAACAACTGGAAGTCTTTAACTATTTCAAGAAGTCAAGAACCAACACTCAACAGTGTTTGGAGCTAGACCATAATACTGCACACACTGACCTAAAAGAAATGGCTAATATCCTAGCTAACAAACAATGCAAATTGTATTCTTTCCCCCCCGATATAGCCACCCCACAGGTTACATAGTCCTAGCTACCACACTTAATTACTATGGAGCAAGTTCTCTCAGCCCTTTCAAAAACTTAAGACTACTTCATCCATGGGCTCTGACAACATACCAGGTTGCCTGATTGTTGTTGTTGTGTCTTTCGGCTTTTCCCGGTTAGGGGTCACCACAGCGGAACTCCGGTCCTCTAATGATTGGCAGTTGATTTTTTACGTGCTGAGTTGCCGGCCCTAACGCACAACCTTCAACGAAGGTACGCCCATTAACGCATGAACGGGACAATGTCTTGCTGTGAGGCGACAACGCTACCGCAGCACCACCACCGCGGTTTTATCAGTGCCAAATACTGCCTTTCTGAACCCCTACTTAAACTCTTTAATCCAAGTCTCTCCACGGGTTACATTCATGAAGCCTGGAAAACAACTACTGCAATGCCATTACACAACAGTGGCCCAACCAAGGACCCTGGTAACTACAGACCAATTAGTTTTACTAACTTCATATGTAAAGCTATGGAGCACATTATCTTAAACTTCATTAATCTGGACATTGAAAATCTCTCAACCCTAGACCCTCATCAATATGGTTTTATGAAAGGAAGGTCCTGTCTCTTTAACCTCATTGATTTCTTTGAGAAAGTAAGTGAAGCAGAAGATAGTGGTTATGCGGTACACACAGCATATCTAGACCTGGCTAGTGCCTTTAACACTATTTCCCATCCAAGTATTATTGACAGACTTGTAAATCTGAATATGAATCCTTATACTGTGCAATGGATAGCTAACCGGTTGTCTGACAAAACACGTTATTAGAGTAACAGATGCCACTTCTGAAAGCAAAACAGTTACCAGTGGTGTACTGCAGGGCTCAGTTTTGGGCCCTATCCTATATGGCATATACTTCTCAAACTTTCAGGCCAGTACTTCTGGCATATGGTTATGACTGTAAATTGTCAACTGACTTACAATTGCTTCAACACGGCTTAGACCATGTTAACAACTTGTGCAAGGACAATGGTTTCAAAGTAAATGTTAAAAAAAAATGTATCGCAGTTCATTTTGGTAAAAAAAAAGTTTCACTTACCAGAAAGGAGGTGCACCCCTCCACTTTGTTGACATTGTTGTAACAGATGTGGGCACTCTTGTTGATAATTCCTCATCATTTGAGCATTGTGTCTCCATAGTAGTTCAAAAAGCCTTTTATCTGGCCCATCTAATTTCCAAAGGCATCTCCACTAAAGTCGAAATTCCCCTTTACTCATATCTTATCAGACCCATTATTGAATATAACACACTTTTTGGCAGCTATTTATCTAAACATATCACACAACTTGAGAGACCTCAGAGATTCATAACTAAAAAAAAAATCAGTAGCCTCAAAAATCTTGGTTACCAGGAGAGAATGGCCACCCTTTCCCTGTACTATCTCTTACAGACTCCTCCATGGAGATCTATTGTCTACCCTTTTGGGCATGAAAGACCCAACCCGATTTCATCTCCTATTCCTTTGCAGAACAAATGGTACATCAAAATACTCAGTTAAAGGAATGAAACCTTCATTAACAGATAAGATATACTAGTGTGACAGATTCATATCTGAACGTATCCCTCACCTTTGGCACAAACTTCCACTACATGTCAAGCAGAGTAGCATGCTTGCCACCTTTAAGGTAAACCTAGATAACTGGATGGTCAGACTCAAATTCTCCCCGATCTATCTTGTCTTGCCCTCCCTGAGGCTAGAGGGAAATTTTATTTATTTATTTGTCTTTGATTACTGGGAAAGTCTGACTTGGTAATATCAATTTTCAGCTGAGGCCCCGGGGGGAAAAGCTCAATTTGGTTGCATTGCATTATACTAAGCTCCAGTTAAACGCACAGTAGTTACATTTCTATTTACATTGATGCATTCTAAGATTTTCACAGAGGTGGAAATTAATAAAGAGAAAGCCCACATGCAACTTAGTAGATTGTAAAGGTCACAGTTATGTATAAAATGTGTTTTTTTCATTTCAGTGAAAGGCTGAGTGTATTCTGTTTAAGGAGTACTTGGAGAGTACTGTACAGTGAACACAAAGTCTCAACCTTGAGATGAGCATGTGCAAGACCAGAATTGGTTAAGATGTTGTTTTGAATACAGTTTTTAGGCAGGCTTGAAATGGTCAGCAGACAGATGGCCTAGTACTTACCTATGAACCTACAAAAACAGTATAGTAGATAACAGCATATGTACACAACTCAAATACAATGCAAAATAAAGAAAACAAAATACACAACTCAGAAAAAAGAAAATACAATGCATTAGATATATACCATAATGCAATAATGTGGCTTTCTAATGAAAATAATGGAAATCACAGCCTGTTTAATGAGAATAACAGAAAGCACAGGAAATTTTTTTATAAGTACCTGAAGGATTATTGCCATAGGAATTTATAACACAACCAAACAGGTGCACCCCAAGTTTGCAGAAAGGAGAGGATCGGGCTTTCAGAAGCCAGTCATCATTAAGAACATGGAAAAACATTCTGCACCTGCAAGACTTCTACCAACCAACACCGGGAAAAGCTGCTGGCAGTGAGGAAAGACCAAAGAAGCAAACCGACTTGGAAGCATTGTCAAGAAAAGAAAAAAAAAAATAGAGGACTCTTGTAATTCCCTCCCCAAAACACAAACGGCAACAGCTTCCGGTCAACTTGTGACAACAGATGCATGAAACCCAGAATTTTGGATCAAACATTTATATTCATATTGAAATTTAATCCTCTGTCTCCTATGTGCTTCACAGGGGACAAAATGCACTCCCAACTCCTAAGAATGGGGAAGGCTATTATCACCTGTAGCCTCAAAATCCAGGCCTCTGACAAGAACTCAACTATGACAGGAATCCACCAGCAACAGTCTCGTAGGAAAAAGATCAATGAACTTTAGAACTTGACTTGAACGCCACAACACCTCAAATTCTTCTCTCATGAACAGCAAATTTGCCAGACAAGGGCAACAGAAGGCCACCTCTCTCCAGGACAAGCACAAAGCTGTGACTGGGATGCAGCAAGGTAAAGCACTACAGTATCTAACCAGCAGAACAGGAACAACCAAGGAATATTTAACTTGTATATCTAATCAACTTCGGGAGAGAAGTGCTCTTATTCAACTGCTGCAGTATACTACCATGCACATCACTGCCACTTGGCTATCCTTCAGAATGAGATGGTCAGAAAAACACCAACTCTGACTTGTCGAAAAAACTGAAAAACTGAACCCAACTACAGCATCCACCAAAGAGGGTCCTTGATATTAAAGAATTGTGAAATAAAGCTAACAACATTTTAAGAACAGAAACTTTCTTTGAATTATGAAGAGGAAGACACTGCAAGCCATACATGAAACTTTGGGGAAGTGGCAGATAATGGGGAGGGTGTACATGGTAAAACCTCTCAGACCTGAAACTATAAAAAAAATGGAGGTTTTGTCTTGTTCAGTTATCAGTGATGCATCCCTTACATACAATGCTGGGTTTTGGGTGGGAGGAACACCACGTAGTCAAGAGGATGAGCCCTGGAGACCCTCTCTCACCTTTCTCCAGTTGTTGAACTGACATTTCTTCTTGAACTGGTCTTTATCTTTTGCTGGCTTATCTGATCCTTGCTTATGATATAAAGGACTTAGTTTGGAAGATTAATTTCCTGTTGTGCCATCTGAAACATAAGTTTTATGTGCCTGCAGTCATTAACTCTGAAGGCCATGGTAGCAGACATGTATACTTTGTTCCCAAAGTTCTAATCTGTCACTGGGAAGTGCATTAAAAGCAGGAACCAACTTGAACATTTTCTTTGCGCCCAGGGATAATACTGCTGGATCCAGCACTGGGTTTATACTTATGAATTTGTAGGAGTTTTTCACCGTATAGGACTGGTTTCTGAGGCACAGAGGTTTCAGAAAGTACTTTGAGAGTCTGTGAGAAAACCATCCTCCCAGGGCTACCACAACTAGAGGAATAGCCACTGGTATTTGGGGGTCCGGGTCCAATAAGTCAGGAAGCCTCTCTATTTTCCCATTTGAAGAAGTCCTTCACCCAGTGAGGTTTTTGCAAAGGAAATTTCCTTTGAAGCCAAGAGGGAAAGACATGAGAAAAATAGTGTAGTTCTTCCCCTTCTGTCTTTCCTGGAAGTCTTTTACCTGGGAAGCGGATTGATCTCACTTCCTCCTGGAGAAGGAGACCCAAACATTAAACGTTCAGTACCTGGGGTGAAAGGCCCGTGATGCCTTCATTATACCTGGACAGACTGAACTGCTGCTCACAATGAACCTGGCAAAAAGGGAAAGATCCAACAGGTACCTATGAAATGGGTTTCTACCTGGTGGCAAGACATGTTTAGTGTTATGGGTCATCCTTAAGGAAAAGTCCACTCTGGAAGCCCTGCCCTCTGTGCAGAAAGGCCACACTTCCACATCAAAGCCCTTGTCTTCTCTAACCATGTACTATGGGGACCCTTCATACCCCCCTGAAAAAAAGTTCAAGCTTCCCTCACACTCACCTGGGGTCAGGTGACAGATGAGGAATCCTTCTGTGGATAAGTCCAGCCTAATGTGCCCAGTTCTGAAGACATGATGGCTTCCAATGGTGGACAGCTACAGGCCTGTGGAAAAGTAGGTGTTTGGTCGAGGGACTGTGTAATCACCTCTCCGGAACAGGCACCCTTTAACAGATCAGTGATGCTGGATGCCAGTATCAAGTCTCCAGTGCCTTCCTGCCTTCAGAAGATAACACCCCAGCAGAAGCCACAGCAGACCTAGCTAAGGCCTCATGTTGCTTCTGTTCATGGTCATCAGGGAACATAACCTATTGCAAAGAGTTTTAGGGGTAAAGCTCTAGAGGATATTGCAGTTTTGATGTTATTCTGGCACAAATAAAAATACAGGAAAGAGGTCATGGTCCTGCCCACCCCCACCAAAAAAAAAAAGTGGCAGTGGTAATTTGTGTGTGGAATCTGCTTAAAACAAATGCATCTACCCTTTTTGGGCTCAGACAAAGCTAACATCCAATATAAAGAGTGCAATCAAAGTACAGATACCAAACAATAGTAATGCAAAGGGAATGGAAGTGGGTCCCAAAGCGGGGTACTTAGCACTTTCAAAAACTGTGAAGTCAGCCAGCCACAAGGGAAGATGGAAATTGTTGTTCTTGTCTCTTGTCATAATGGGATTTGAGACATCTGTAAAGAACTGTGGCAAGAAAGTTCTGAGATGGTCTTGGTGGATGAAAACTTTATACTGGAAAACCTGATGTTCTGGGGGCAGGTATAAATTTCACAATGCGAGAAGTATTTTGAGCTTTAAGTCCAACAGAACATATGGAGACACCTTGAAGCAAAGTCCCAGTAATAAGGGCTACTGCAACAGTGATCTAAGTGAAGATCATCAATTAATACCTGTCCATTTGAACTATTATACAGAAGAGAGTCTATTATCCAAACTAATTGGGACTTAGGGTAGTTTAGATAATCAAACATACATTGAACTGGATAAAAAACTTCTAAAATCTTGTTTTTTCTGCATGCAGGGAATACATCTAGTGGACGATAAAGAATATTTTTCACACACACAAGCGGGCTACAAGCTCAAAAAACACACACAAGTGAATAAGTGCAATGTTTACATATTCAGACTTTTAAGATTTTTCCTATCTGAAAACCTTAGAAGGCTGTGTTCGGATAACTGACGTTTCTAGGGTTGCCACCCCTCCATTTTTTTTCCGGACTATCTGGAAATCAAACTGATTCTCCGGTAGTCCGGAAAACACTGTACAAACTCCGGTATTCGTTTCAAAAAGGAAACAGACTATCGGAGTTTGTAAATTGGCTGATTTACTATGCTTTTTTTTACAGAAAAGCATAGTAACTCAGCCGAAAGCAGGCAGCAGGAAGGAAAAAAGAGGGCGTTCCCTGCCGAGTGATGTCATTGCCACAGAAAAGCATAGCAAATCAGCCGAAAGCAGGCAGCAGGAATGAAAAAAGAGGTCGTTCCCTGCAGAGTGATGTCATTGCCATGTCACAAAATGGGCGGAATGTGGGCAGGAGAGGGGGTGGGCGGGGTTACTGATGACACGAGGGGTGTGGCTTTACTCCGGTTTACGCCACGAAGGAAAGTGGCAACCCTATCGGACAATCGACTCTCTACTGTACAAGCTAACTGATTAAGTACAAATGCGTAATTTTAAAATTATAGCTTCTGTAACAGTGCTTCAGCATACTAGAAAGGTCTTCCAAGGTTACTTATTTTTACTAAACAAAAGGCAACAGTCTCTACCAGTCTTGCAACTCACACTCAAACTTTCAAAATTACCTAATTCTTTCAAATGGGGTACATAAGCCTTCTGTAACAGTAAATCAACTCATGATGTCATGCACTGGGAAGGGAGACGTGCTCATTCCTTGGGTTCATTCCAGTTCATAATCAGTTTAATGACCAAATAGGGGGAATATTGTTAAAAACAACACTTGTCTAATTTTCAGGTGAAGATAAATGTTCTGCTTTATCCTACTCAAACTTGTATTCAATAGACAAGTATGTGTAATGACAAAAAAATAAACTACTGTCTGTCAGTGTATTCATAAATTAGTTTTATAAGCATTCAGCGATTTAGTAGCTCTGACATTTAAGGAGCGTCAGGGTGGGAGAAATTAGAAGATGCTTGAACAGCACACAGGCAGGTGCTATTTCTCTGAACAAGACTGGGAAAACCATCTCCCATGCCTGAGGCATGGGCTCGGGCAGTTTGGTGGCAACATCCTTTGTATAAAAGAGGGACAACCAGTGTTGTCAGATCATTGCACATCTCACTTTCCCTCCACTAACTTAACATACATGTGGAAAAAGTACAGTTTTGTACCTACCATAAATGTAGATGTTCGAGTGCTCATACAGCTGCAGTCATAACAGATGGGTTATCCTGCCGTCAGGCGGGTCCTCGGTCGGCCGAATTCCAAAGCCTAGGTCCGGCGTCGGTTGTCGTCACTTCTTCCCTGATGTCAGTGCGGCAGGGGTATAAAAGAGGCAGCTGATGCCATTTTCTTCAGTTTTTCTTGCCCCAGATGTCAGGTGCCCCCAGAAGGAAGGCAAACATAATGTTATGCAAAGATGCAATGTTGATAAATCAAAAACAGTAGTTGCAAGCAAATACACCATAAAAGAATACCCCAAAAAGGTTATATGAAAAGTGTTTGTCATAAGGCCTGTCCTAAGAGGGGATGGAGGGAGGGAAACCTGGACTGCAGCTGTATGAGCACTCGAACATCTACATTTATGGTAGGTACAAAATTGTACTATGTTCATCGTGCATACAGCTGCAGTCATAACAGATGGGTAGAATCCCAAAGCTAAGTAAGGGTGGTAGGCACTAAGTGGAACTAGGAGGGGCTAGGATGCCCTGCAGGACTGCTGTGGCAAAGCCCGCTCTAGATTTTGAGTATAGTGGGAGGTGATAGTGCTTGGAGAAAGTGTGCACTGAACTCCAGGTGGCTGCTTCCAAAATGTCCTTGGTAGGGACCCCCCTGAGGAAGGCTGCAGAGGTAGCTGTGGCTCTGGTGGAGTGGGATCTGATGCATGCAGGCACAGTTTTTCCATGAAATGAGTAACAAAAGCGTATGCAGTGGGCTATCCATTTTGAAATTGTCTGTTTGGCAATAGCCTTTCCCTGAGCATCTACAGCATAGGACACAAAGAGTTGCTCAGATTTTCTGAATGGCTTTGTTCTGTCCAAGTAGTAATGAAGTTGTCTGTGAATGTCCAAGGAATGTAGTAGTCTTTCCCCTTTGTTTTGTGGATTAGGATAAAAGGTAGGTAAGTGGATAGTCTGATTCAAAACTACACTAACTACTACCTTTGGCATAAAGGTAGGATTGGTTCGTAAGGAAACTCTGTCCTGATGGAAAATGATGAATGGTTGCACAGCCATGAGGGCCTGTAGCTCCGAAACCCTGCGTGCTGAGGTGATAGCCAGAAGAAAGGCTGTTTTCCATGACAAGTACTGTAACTCTGTTGAAGAAGCTGGCTCGAAGGGAGGAAGGGTCAGCTTTTCCAATACGTAGTTGAGGTCCCAAGCAGGGACTGGTGGTTTCCCTGGGGGTTTTAAATTCTTTGCCCCTCTGAGGAACTGCCTTAAGAGAGGGTGAGAGAATAATGGAGGATCTGTGTTGTACTGTGCAGAAATGGCTGAAGCGTGGATCTTGATGGAGGAGAAGGAAAGTCCATTGTGTAACATCTCAGCTAGGTACTGTAAAATTTGAGGTATATTTATTACCCAAGCATTCTGTCCCTTTTCTTGATTCCAGGCACAAAATCGTTTCCATTTGGCGGAGTAAGCCTTTCTAGTAGAAGGTCTTCTGGCCTCCAAGATGACATCCTGCACCTCCTTGGAGAGGAGAAACTGTTGGGAAATCAAGGAATTCTCCATGCAGCTAGATTTAGAGTTTTGAGATGGCTGTGAGGGGTTTTGTAGTTGTGCTGGGACAACAGAAGAGGGACTAGAGGTAGGATCCATGGTGGGGAAAGTGTCAGGCTTCTCAGGAGCGGATACCAGTGTTGTCTTGGCCAGTCTGGAGCGATGAGAATCATTTTCGGCCTCTCTGCTCTGGCTTTTAATAGAACTTTGGGCAGCAGAGGAAGAGGCGGGAAGGCATAGACTGTCAATGTTGCCCAATTGAAGGAAAGTGCGTCCACTTTCCAGGCCTGTGGATGATAGGTCCTTGAACAGAATTTTTTCAACTGGCAATTTCTGTGGGTAGCAAAGAGATCCATGTCTGGCTGTCCCCATGCCTGAGTTATCTTTGTGAAAACTTGAGGATGCAACTTCCATTCGTGTGGATCTGTCATGTTTCTGCTTAGGTTGTCTGCCAGTGTGTTTTCCTTACCTGGCAGGAATTGTGCCTGTAGTTGAACTTGCAATTCCAGTGCTGTGTTCCATAGGGTCATGGCTTGCCTGCACAGGGGGTATGAATGAGTTCCCCCCTGTTTGTTTATGTACCACATCACTGTGGTGTTGTCTGTCCTTATCAATAGCTGGCCTGGATGCAGTAGGTCTTTGAAGGTCATAATAGCCTTTTGCACGGCTAGCATTTCCTTTTGGTTGATGTGAAGGTGCTTCTCTTTTTGGGTCCATTTTCCCTGAATGCACTGATCTGTTATGTGTGCTCCCCAGGAGTAGTCTGAGGCATCTGTTGTGATGATTTGAGTTGCTTGAGGTACACCGAAAGGAAGACCTGTGTTTCTTTGGCAAGCTTGAGCCCACCACATAAATTCCTTTTGAAGTCATGGAATGAGTGGTATAATTGCTTTCAAGCTGTGGCTGTGTTAAGACCATAAGTTTTTTAGGTACCATTGAAGTTTCCTCATATGCAGCTTTGCACATGTGATTAGTAGGATGCAAGATGCCATGAATCCCAGAGCCTGCAGGACTTTCCTTGCAGTTAGCCTGGTGTAAGTTGCCATTTTTCTGAAGTATTGAGACAGTTGCCCTTGCTTGTCTGGCGTGAGGTAGGCCATCTGGGTGGTTGTATCCAAACTGGCACCCAGGAAAATTATTTGTTGAGAGGGTATTAGTTTTGATTTCTTTTTGTTGACTGTGTATCCCAGGAAGTTCAACAGTTTTATTAAAAACGCCAGGTGCTGCAGTAGTATGTCCTTGCTGTCCGCTTGGATCAGGCAGTCGTCCATATATGGGTAGATTTGTATCCCTTGTAGTCTGCAGAAGGCGATTACTGATGCCAGGCATTTTGTAAACACTCTGGGCGCAGTAGATAAGCCAAAGGGCAATGCAGAGAATTGGTAATGGGTTGAACCTGCAAGAAATCTGAGGTATCTTCTGCAATCTTGTCTGATAGGGACATGCAGGTATGCCTCCTTGAGGTCCAATGTTACCAGCCAAGACTCCTTGCCCAGCATGGGAAGAAGCTGCTGTAATGTGAGCATCTTGAATTTTGGCACCTGTAGGTATGTGTTTAGGATGGATAGGTCTAAGATAGGTCTCCAATCTTTGTCTTTCCTTGGTACCAGGAATAGTCTGGAATAAAACCCTTGACCTTGTTCTTTTGCAGGTACCTCTTGAATTGCTTTCATGTCCATGAGAGCTGAAATTTGTTTTTGTGCCTCTGCCCTTTGATTTTGTGGCTGGTTTGGCATGCCTCTCAATTTTGGAAGGGTGTGAAAGTGGAACCTGTAGCCTCTGTCTATAATGTCCAGAATCCATTTGTCTCTTGTAACAATATGCCAATTTTTTGAGAATAATGTCAGTTTTCCGCCCAAAGGTGCTGCCATTAAAGCTTTGCTTGGCACGTGTAGGGGGAAGTCATTGTGTCCGTTTTCTAAAAGACTGTGATCTGTCTTCTCCACCTCTTGGGGTTGGTGCTTGCCACTGTCTGGCTCTGAAAGATCCTTGAGGTTGCCCTCTACCCCCTGGACGCCTCTATCTGCCCCTTTGAGATCTGTCCGTGGCTGGAAAGGACCAATTTTTTGAAGGCCAATTTCTGCTGAAACGTGGAGGCTGTACCTGCAGGAAATCTTTCACTGTTTGCATTGATTTCGCTTTTTCCTCCATTTTCTTTAGCACCTCCTCAGCTTTAACACCAAACAATACATCTTTTTGAAGAGGTGCATCTAATAATTTAGCTTTGACATGATCTGGTAAGGTTTGCTCCTTGAGCCAAGCATGCCTACGTATAACAGACCCCGTAACAGCAGCTCTACATGAGGCCTCTAAAGCATCAAAACCACACTGCAAGGTATGTTTACCCACTTGTTCTGCACCATGCAACAAATCCTGCAACTCTTTTAAATCTGGTTGTTCTGGTTGTGTCATCTTGCTTTTAAGCTGAGATATCAAAAACTGTTGATACTTTAACATATGGAACTGACAGTTTAATGCCCTCATGGTTAAAGTGGCCGAGGTGTACACCTTTTCCCCACCTTTCTAAAGCTCTGGAATCTCTCTCTGAAGGTAATGGGTTTTAGCAGTAGAGGCCTTAATTCCCTTGGGACCCTGTGAAATAGTTTCTGGGTCAGCAGTATGGCTTTTGTATAGGAACTGGTGAGAATCAGGAACCCGGTAATACCTGTCTGGTTTAACAGGAGCTGGAGGCAAAGAATCAGGATTAAGGCTGGCTTCTGTGTACACATCATCCAATATATCTAAAACAGGAGGGATAGCCAGAGGCCTATGCTGGGGGAGCAGAAGAAATTCCCCGAGCCTTTTCTTGGAATCTGAGTAATCTTGGCCTTCCCAGTGAAAGTGTTCCCTCAATGTATGCAGGGTTTCCCCAAAAGAGAAGTCCTCGGGGGAGGGGGTGGGGGGGTGAGACCGAGGGAATAGACTCCTCTGCATCAGAATCTTCGAAGGGAGAATAGGCATAATCCTGGTCCTCAGAAAGTTCTGAGGTAATAGAAGCTTGATCTGAGGAAGGGTAGTCTTCCTCTAATCTGGGCCTTTTGTCAGAGGGGGGTTGAGAACCCCTGATAAGAGTAATCAAATCCTCAGCCATTTTAAGCATCTGTTTTTTAGGCATGGTGCCCTGAGAGGGGGTCTGAGGAACCTGTTTTTTGGTTTACATGGCTGTTTTGGATTTAGTGAAGGCTTTAATAGAGAAGGAGGAAGGCCTGAAGACCCCTTGAGAAATGGCAGGCCTGTCTGAATTCTGAGTTTACCCGCCAGGAGTGGCGTCGGTATCTGTAGTAGGAATGGGGGCAGAGGAGCCAGCGACCTCGGGTACTGAAGACACCGGTAATGCATTGTCATCGGTACTCAGGGGCTGCGTCGGCGCTTCGCTGAGTACCAGAGAACCGGTAGTCGGCCTTAGCGTGATTTCAGTAGGTGGTGCGGACCTCGTATGTCGGTTCTTATCCTTGCGTTTTTTGCTCAAAACTGGAGTCGGAGTATCTGACGACATAATATAATTAAATTTTTTGCCAAAAAAGTGAAGGGCGAACTCCGCCCGACGCTTAATAGTGCGTTTGTTGAATCTAGCACAAAAACGGCAGGCCGAGACGTCGTGGTCTGGGCCTAAGCAAGGTATACAAAAAGAGTGGAAATCCTTATGCGGTATTTGCTTCCCACATGAAATGCAATTATTAACTTTGTCTGACATCGGTCTGAGGCAAGAAAAGTTTCCCCAACGGGGTACTTAGCTTTCAAGAAGACTTCGGCTGAAATACTTTCGTAAATCTCAGGAGCTGGCCGACCGGCACTTGCGAACTGCTTCTGCTTCGGGCACCGTGCAGCAAGAAAGACTGAAGAAAATGGCGTCGGCTGCCTCTTTTATACCCCTGCCGCACTGACGTCAGGGAAGAAGCGACGACAACCGACGCCGGACCTAGACTTTGGAATTCGGCCGACCGAGGACCCACCTGACGGCAGGATAACCCATCTGTTATGACTGCAGCTGTATGCACGATGAACATCAGCATGGCATGAGAAAAATCTTCAAACCACCCCTGATGACTATGTATCATGAGTATTTTGGTCAAACCCCATCCCGGTGATGGGAAGCAAATGGACTGTTTGACAAAGATAGACTGAGGAGTCTAATCAACAGAAAGGCAGAGCCAAACAGTGCCAAAAAATAAAATAAAATCAGAAAAAGTGGTGTGAATTACGGTTCAGTTATTTTCAAACAACTGAAGCCTTAAAGTGAAGAGCGATAGCATACATGTGTGGCACAGTTTGTATGGATGTGCAAAATTCTCCATGTACAGTAAAATAAAGGCCATGTTGATTCTGCAATGTCCCAAGTTACATAAAACTGCAGCAGTTAAGTGCTTCAAAAGTAACTGTTGAGTTGCAGGAAATCTACATACAATCAGTTATATGCTCTAGTGTATCAATGCACATGTGCGTTCTGCGTTAAACCAGCACCCAATTTATAACAAGATTCAAGGTCTTGAACCCCTCTGGCTATCAGGATAAGCTTTGATGTCTCCACAGTCCAGTAAAAGATGAATTTGGATAACAGAAAATGGATGGATGAGAGGAAGCATATTAATGTTATGCCTGCAATGGGCCAAATTTATACACAATTATGGATTTCTAAACAACGTAGACAACACTTTGACTTTTAAAAAGGCGATTCCTCTCACACAGTACTGTCAGAGTACATGCAAACTCCTCTAACAACCTACATCACTTCTCCCAATCAACTCCTACACTTGTATAACTCCATAAAATGTATCTTTATTGTACTAAACATGTCTTCTTTGCAATTAATTTGGCAATCTCTCTTTGTTCATCTAAGAAATCAACTCATACGCTACCTTGATTACACCTCCTTAAGCAAGGCCAATGTGCCAGCTTCCCCAATAGCCATGTTGCTTAGCCTCCTAGCTATAACTTTCTACTGCTCCTTCTCTCCCCCCTCCACTACTTGCTACTCAATAACCACGCAACATTTTGTAAACAGAGTAAATACAGTGCTGCTAAAATACTTGACCAAAATATTATATTAACTTAAAAAGTACAGTTGTGTACCTACCATAAATGTAGATGTTAGAGTGTCTTCACTGTTGTCGTCATTACACTTGGGTTATCCTGCTGGCAGGCTAACCGCAGTCGGCCTGAATTCCAAAGTCCTAGTCCGGCGTCGGTTGCTGTCGCCTCTTCCCTGACGTCAGTGCGCCAGGAGTATACAAGATGCAGCCGACGCCATTTTCTTCAGTTTTTCTTGCCCCAGATGTCAGGTGCCCCCAAGAAGGTAGGCAATACATATTGCTTATTAAAACATACACTAAAATAAAACAATACTTTCATCTACAAGCAAATACACCACATAGGTTGTAGAGAATAGAGAAGTACAGATAAGTCCCAGCAAAGAAAGGGGGATGGTGGGTGGGTAACCTGGACTGCAACAGTGAATACACTCGAACATCTACATTTATGGTAGGTACACAACTGTACTATGTTCATCGTGTTTCACTGTTGCAGTCATTACACTTGGGTTGAATCCCAAAGCTGAGGTAGGGCGGCTGGGTCTAAATAGGATTCGGAGAGGCTATGAGGCCCTGCAGAACTGCAGTGGCAAAGCCTGCTCTGGATTTAGAGTAAAGAGGTAAGTGATAATGCTTGGTAAAAGTGTGCACTGAACTCCAAGTTGCAGCCTCCAAAATTTCCTTGGTTGGTACTCCTCTGAGAAAGGCTGCTGAAGTGGTTGCTGCCCTGGTAGAATGTGGCCTAATATTCTTAGGCACTGATTTGCCATGCTGTGCATAGCAGAAACAAATGCAGTATCCTATCCATTTTGAAATAGTCTGCTTTGAAATAGCCTTTTCTTGTGATCCTGCAGCATATGCTACAAATAGTTGCTCAGCTTTTCTGAAAGCCTTTGTTTTGTCCAAGTAGAAGCGTAGCTGCCTGTGTATGTCCAAAGAGTGCAGAAGTCTCTCCCCTTTATTCTAGGGATTTGGATAAAATGTTGGCAAATGAATGGTTTGGTTAAGAGCCACACTGGATACTACCTTTGGCATAAATGATGGGTTTTGTCCTTAGAGAAACCCTGTCCGGATGAAAAATGATAAAAGGTTCCACTGCCATTAATGCCTGTAACTCTGAGACTCTTCTTGCTGAAGTTATTGCTAGGAGCAGAGCAGTTTTCCATGATAAGAATTTTATATCAGCTGTATTGGCTGGCTTAAAATGAGGCAGTGTGAGCTTTTCCAAGACAAAGTAGAGGTCCCATGTAGGTATCGGTGCTCTCCTTGGGGGTCTTATGTTTTTTGCCCCTCTGAGGTACTGTCTTAGCAGTGGATGTGAGAAAATAGGAGGTTCCGTATTGTAATGAGCTGAAATGGCAGAGGCATGGATTTTAATTGATGAGAAGGATAGGCCTTTATCCAGCATCTCAGTTAGGTATTGTAAAATCTGATGAATATTTGGAACAAGTGGTTCAAATCCTTGTGCCTGGTTCCAAGCACAGAATCTCTTCCATTTGTCTGCACAAGATTTCCTGGTGCTGGGCCTCCTGGCTTCCAAAATGACATCCATAACAGCTTTAAGGAGAGGTGTGTTCTGAATGGCTATATTATTTGCCATGCAGTAAGATTTAAGGTTCCAAGTTGGCTGTGCAGGATCTGACTGTTTTGAGTCAGAAGATGAGGAATTTGAGGTAAAGTCCAGGCTGGGCCTTGAGACAAGCTCTTTAGGATTGGGAACCAATGCTGGCGTGGCCAGTCTGGGGCAATCAGAATAATTTTTGGCTTCTCTTGTCTGACTTTTCAGAGTACCTTGGGGAGGAGAGGCAGTGGTGAAAAGGCATAAAATGTTAGGGTTTTCCAGCTGAATGCTAGAGCATCCACTTTCCATGCTTCAAAGTCCTTGTGCAGAATCTCTGTAGTTGGTAGTTGTGAGGGGAGGCAAAAAGATCCATGTCTGGGCATCCCCATTTCCTTGTTATCACGCTGAAGACCTGTGGATCTAGTTTCCACTCGTGAGGGTCCATGAGGTTTCTGCTTAGATCGTCTGCTAGGGTATTTTTCTTTCCTGGCAGGAATTGTGCCTGCATATAGATGTACTTGATAGGTCAGTGCTGTGTTCCACAAAGTCATGGCTTGCCTGCAGAGGGGGTATGAATGCGTGCCCCCTTGCTTATGTACCACAACTGTAGTATTGTCCGTCTTTAGCAATAGTTGTCCTGGATGTAGTAGATCCTTGAAGGCTGTCAGGGCATTCTGTACAGCTAGCATCTCTTTTTGATTGATATGAAGATGCATTTGGGCTGCGGCCCACGTGCCCTGAATACATTTTCCTGCCATGTGTGCCCCCCAGGCATAATCCGATGCATCTGTTCTTAGTGTCTGCCTGGCTGTGGGTAAAGTGAAAGGCTGTCCCTTGTTGTGGTGACAGGCTAGTGCCCACCATCGAAACTCCTGTTGCAGGCAGGGGATAAGAGTTATTGTTTCCAAGCTGTGGGAATGTTGAGTCCAAACACTTTTTAGATACCATTGTAGCTTCCTCATATGCAGTCTTGTATATGGAATTAGCACGATGCAGGATGCCATGAAGCCCAAAGCCTGCAGAATTTTTCTTGCAGGTAACTGGTCTTTGTTGCCATCATTTGAAAGTAATGAGTCAGTTGCCTTTGCTTGTCTGGCATGAGATAAGCCATCTGGGCAGTTGTATTTAAGCTTGCACCCAGGAATATTATCTCTTGAGAGGGCACTAGTTTTGATTTATTTTCGTTTACTGTGTACCCTAGGCAAATTAGTAATCTTTTTACAAATGCCAGATGCTTTAGTAGAATGTCCTTGCTCTCTGCTTGAATAAGGCAGTCATCCAAGTAGGGATATATTTGAATTCCTTTTTGTCTGCAAAATGCAATTACTGGTGCCAGGCATTTTGTGAAGACCCTGGGTGCAGTAGATAAGCCAAAGGGCAGTGCAGAGAATTGGTAATGCATTGAGCCATCTATGAATCTGAGGTATCTTCTGCAAGACTGTCTGATTGGGACATGCAGGTATGCCTCTTTGAGGTCCAAAGTAACTAGCCAAGCCTTCTTGCCCAGCATGGGTAGAAGTTGCTGCAGTGTCAACATTTTGAATTTTTGAACGTCCAGGAAAGTATTTAGAATAGACAGGTCCAGTATTGGTCTCCAGGCTTTGTCCTTTCTGGGTACCAAGAAAAGTCTTGAGTAAAATCCTTGCCCCTGCTCTTGCTGTGGTACTTTTTGAATAGCCCTCATATCCATGAGAGCAGAAATTTGTTTTTGTGCCTCTGCTCACTGATTGTGTGGCAGGTCTGTCATACTTTTTGACCTTGGTAGGGTGTGAAAGTGGAACCTGCAACCCTGAGAAATAATATTCAGAACCCAATATGTCCTGGGTGATCATATCCCAGTTTTGTGAGAAAAGTGCTAGTCCCCCCAAGAGTGCTGCCAAGAGGTAAGTGCTTGGTATTTGCAGAGGAAAGTCATTGGGACTGTTTCCTATAAGGTTGTGATTTGTCTTCTCCGCCTTTGGGGGCTGAAGCACCCCATTGTTTAGGTCTGTATGCGCCTTGGGGCTGAGATCTGCCTCTTGGGCGTCTGTATCTGCCTCTTTGTGGCCTGTCTGACACGGGAAAGGACCAATTTTTAGTAGGCCAGTTCTTGCTAAATTTAGGTGGCTGAACCTGTAAGAAATCCTTTACTGTCTGCATTGATTTTGCTTTACCCTCCATTTTCTTTAACACCTCTTCTGCCTTAACACCAAACAAAGTATCATGCTGTAATGGAGCATCCAATAATTTTGCTTTAACATGATCAGGTAAACTCTGTTCTTTTAACCAAGCATGCCTTCAAATGACAGAACCTGTAACTGCGGCTCTGCAAGATGCCTCTAATGAATCAAAACCACATTGCAAAGTATGCTTTCCCACTTGTTCAGCTGCATGCAATAAATCCTGCATTTCCTTGTTCTCAGGACATTCAGAGCTTGTAAGCATTTTCTGTTTTAGAAAAGACATTAAATATTGTTATTTAAGCATGTGAAACTGGCAGTTTAAAGCCCTTACAGCTAAAGTAGCAGAGGTGTAAACTTTTATTTATTTATTTATTTATTTTATTTTACATTTGTTAACCGGGCTAGTCTAACTGGATATATTTCCATTTTCAGCAGAGGCCCGGGGAGAAAAGCTCCACATATAGACAACAAGGTATAACAAAACAGATTACACTCAGCTAGGACTTTGACAATGAAAATAATTACCAAAAGAAAAGGACTTTAAATTCCTAGACAATGTAAACAGCAACATGTTAAGGCTTATTACATCTTTTAAAACCAAGAAGAGAAAGTGCAAGACCAAGGAAGAGGAAACAATGATAGATGGAGAGAGCAGATTTATAAAAGATATATAGTTTCTGGAATAGAGTCATAGCCATATAGAGGAAAGATATAGGGGAAGAGGTCCATAAATGGTAGAGGAAGAGAACTAAGGGAGAAAGCAGGAGGTACAAAAGAATAGGGAGAGAAAAAAGAGGGTTAACTAAGGAAATTAACTTTCAATCAGGATTAGAGCAGGGGCACATCCAGTGGCTTATAAGGTAAATTCTAAGTTTTTGTTTAAACAGAACAGTAGATGCAATGGAAGTAAGTTCGGTAGGAAGTTGATTCCAGTGTTTACCAATGGAATTTGAGAAGAGGGAATCACCAGCTAGGTTATTAGATTTGGTTAAGGTGACTAGCAGTTTATTAGATGATCGGAGTGAGTTCAGATTAGAATAAGGGGTTAAGAGGTTAGAAAGTACAGGTGTGTTATGAGGTTGATAGAAAGCTCTTTGGACAAACGTGAGTTGGGAAAGAAACAGCATGTTTGTCAGTTCAAGCCAGTTAAGTTGCTGCAGATTCAGACAGTGGTGAGTTCTGAAAGGCTTACCAGTAACAAATCTAGCTATATTGTTGTAAGTGGTAGACAGTTTGGAGAGATTGTTTTTCTTGAGGTTAGTATAGATTGGTGAGGCATAGAGAAGAGTGGAAATAAGGTGAGAGTGAGCAAGAGTAACTTTGGCTGGGGAGGTTAAGAAAGTTTTAATTCTATAGAGAGCCAAGTTTCCTGTTTACAGATTTAATGGTATTGTTGATATGACAGTCAAAGGAAAGATTGTTGTCAATCGTGACTCCTAGCAGTTTAGTAGTAGAGTCAGGAGATATAGGAGTTCCATTATTAGATAAGATAGTGAAGTCTAATGTAGGGGATCTGGTAGTAGGCCTAAAAAGTAAGAGTTTGTTTTTTTTTTGCATTTAGGAGGAGGCAACGTTTTAGGAACCAAGTTTCAACTTTGGAAAATACAGTTTGAGTATTAGTTTGTAGTTCAGAAATGGATTTAGCAGAGCAAATTAGTGTGGAGTCATCAGCATATTGTATGCATGTAGCTTGGGGAATAGCTACTTGTAAGTCATTTATAAAGAGGGAGAAAAGAAGGGGTCCGAGAATAGAGCCTTGGGGTACCCCGAGTGAAATTGGGAGAAGAGATGAGAGTTTGTTATCCCAGAGGACAGCCTGTTTCCTGTTAGTGAGATAGGATCTAAACCAGTGGACAACCTTAGATTCTAAGGATAGGGATTCAAGAATGTTTAAGAGGAGAGAGTGGTTGACCATGTCAAAGGCTTTGGACAGGTCAATAAAAAGAGCTGAAGACAGGATGTTATTATTGCGATTTTTGTTAATAAAGTCTGTAAAGGAGAGGAGAGCGGTAATTGTGCTATGAAAAGGCCTAAAGCCATGTTGACAGTTAGAGAGAATGTTATTTGTTATTAAGTGGTTCATTAACTGATGGTGCACACATTTTTCCATGATTTTTGCAAGTGGGGACAAGAGAGCAATGGGTCTATAATTAGAATATTCATAGGAGTTACCTCCTTTATGTAAGGGTATGATGCGAGAAATTTTCCATATGTCAGGTATGGTTGCTTCATTTACAGTTCTATTAATAAGGATGGATATAGGGTAGGCTATTTCAGAGGCTGCTTTTTGAAGGAATTCAGATGGAAGCTGGTCTGCCGAGGGGGTACACGGTTTGAGTTTGTGGATACATTTCTGTATATAGGTAGTGGAGATGGGTTGAAGCCTAAAGGTTGGAAGATTGAGGGATGTAAGGTCAGGGATACTAGTGTTGTCACTAGAGAGATGGGAGGCTAAGGAATTGATAGTATCAATAAAGAAAGAGTTGAAAGTATTGGCAGTATCAAGGAAGGAATTCTTTTCAGACCCGGAAGGGGATGGGGTGGTAGTCTGTCCAGGGTGAAGAAGTCTGTCCAGGGTTGACCAGAATTTTTGAGGGTTATTGTGTTTTGCTTGCTGGAGATTACTATAATAATTCTTTTTATCAGAGAAGATAGCTCTTTTGGTACTGTTTCTTAGGTGCCTAAAGGTCTGTTGGTCTATGGGAGATTTGCTGGTTCGCCATTTTTTCCAAGATTTGTTCCTAAGTAACATTTTTTGTCCAGTGCTCTAGAATCCCTATCAGAGGGAACATGGTTTCTTGCAGTGGAATCCTGGACCCCTTTGGGACCCTGAGAAATAGTTTCTGGATCAGCAGCAGGGTTTTTATAATCTGGAACCCTGTAGTACACCTATCTGGCTTAACTGGAGCAGGAGGTAAAGAATCAGGAGTCAAACTGGATTTAGAAAAAACATCATCAACAATATCTAGTACAGGGGGATAGCAAGAGGCCTGTGCTGAGGCAATAAAAGAAAGTCTCTGAGCCTTTTCTTGGATTCTGAATAATCCTGGCTCTCCCAATGGAAATGTTCCCTCATGGTGTGCAGGGTTTCCCCAAAAGAGTAGTCCTCAGGAGGAGAGGCTGAAGGGATAGATTCTTCAGCATCAGAGTCCTCATAGGGAGGAAGAGAATATTCCTGTTCTGAAGAGAATATTCCTGTTCTGAAGAGGAATCAGAAGAAATAGAAACCTGGTCAGAGGAGTCATAATCAGTGTCTTGCCTAGGCCCTTTATCAGGAGGGGGATGGGAACCCCTGATCAAAGTAATTAGGTCCTCGGCCATTTTCAGCATCTGTTTCTTTGGCATGGATGACTGTTGAGAATGCTGTACTTGTTTCTTTGTCTTTAAAGGTGTTTTAGACTTTGCCTTGGCTGCTGAAATGGTCTTGATAGTAAGCTGTGTAGGTCTAAAAACACCCTCAGAAGCCGATGCCTGCTCAGTGGCTCCAGACCCATCTCAGGGAATTGTTTCCATAGGCCCAATACCTTGAGCTTCCAGAGGCCTAGCTGTCTCCACGTGGGAGTCGGAGGCGGCCTGTGGCTCTGAGGTAGCGGGTGTCAGGGGCTGCGAAAGCACCTCACTGAAAACCGGCGAACCGGCGACTGGCCTAGAAGAGGCTTCTTCGTCGCTTTTGGACCTCGGATGCCTGTCTTTTTCTTTGTCCTTACGCTTTTTATGGATTCCGGTCATCGGTTGTTCCGATGGCATTATACAGTTAAACCTTCGGCCAAAGTAATGTAAAGCAAAATCGAACCGCCGCTTAATAGTGCGTTGGTTGAATCTAACACAAAACCGACAACTAGCAACGTCGTGGTCAGGGCCTAGGCAAGGAATACAGTAAGAATGAAAATCCTTATGAAGTATTTGCTTCCCACAAGAAATACAATTGTTAACTTTTACTGACATCGATCTGGAGCAAGAAAAAAGTTCCCCCAATGGGGTACTTAGCTTTATTGAAGACTTCGGATCTGAAATTCAATTTCGAAAATCTCAGGAGTCGGCCGACCGGCACTTGTGAACTGCTTTTGCTTCGGGCAGCACGCGGCAAGAAAGAGTGAAGAAAATGGCGTCGGCTGCATCTTATACACCCCTGTCACGACAAAGTTAACTGTATACGACTAATACTCTGTTTTTACTCCTAACTACTTTAACTGTGATATACACATGTATATCCATAGATAGATATATATATATATATACATACACACACACACACGTATATATATATATATATATATATATATATATATATATATATATATATATACACACACACACACACACGCACGTAGGTGTGTGAGAGAAGACCTACCACTGGACCAGTACTCAAGGAGCCTTAATCCTCACCACTACCAACAGTGAGGGACGTGCACTGGGAGGATAACAGGTACTTCCAGATGCAACTCTCTGCATCAAGTGTAATTTCCCTTAAGAGCACACAGAGACCACAGTCAGTTTAGGGCAGGTTTTTCCCTCTTTCTCCAGATCCTCAATAAGAGTCCATACTGGCACAGCTATAGAGTTGAGATCTCAGCTGAGTGGCCTAGCCAAGACCTTCAGCACCCTCTCTGTCCAACCAGTGCTTTGTGTCCCTGCCCAAGTCGCTGACACACACACACTGAGGTTTGATTTACACACACACACACACACACACACACACACACACACACACACACACACACACACACACACACACACACAAAGGCTGGCACAGCTTTACTAGCTATGCCCCCTTTTGCCCAGACTATAAGGTAGTTATCACTGCCACCAGCCAACACCTTATCAGCTACTTTAAGGCCCTTAACAAAAGGTGTCCAATCTTACAGTGCAATTTTAATACTGATACAAATGGTAGTTTGACCAAGAGCAAGGCTATTAGGAGTGGCCCACACAGTGTCACCAAATAAATATGCAAGTACTCTCAATATCTCTAGACAGATTAGCCACAATGAAAGGTTTAAATATATTTAATAATTAATAAAAAAAACAAGAAAATACTCAGTATATATTCACAGTGACATCAGAGTTCAAAATCACAGGAAATATTTAAAACACTGCAAGACAGTCTCAAATAAAGAAAAAACATCTAAACTAAGCTTTGCTATATTCCTGACTATATCTAAGAGAATTATACTGTTCCCTAGAAACTTACTTCATCGGAGCAAGGCAGATGTGGTGAATGGTTCTTGTCAGGTCCAAGACAAAATACAGAATGCCCTCTCTCTATCAGAGCTTTCTCAAATTAATATCCCAAATATTACTGCTGGGATAGCTTGCATAATGACATCATTTATTCTCATCTGACTATCCCACGTGAAACCACCACTGCTGGAAGCTGGCAGTACCTGTGAAAATCCATAGATTTCAGATCTTTGGCAGATGCTGGAAGTCACAAAACAATTACATTCCTCCACATTTCAAGACTAGTAATTAGTCCACCCTAGACACAAAACAGAAGACAAAACAGAAAGGTCCCTAGTATAGGCATTATGTCTCTGGCCTAGCCTATAAAGTAATTTAATTTCAGCTATTTTTCTGACGTTAACCTCCTGTATTCCAGTTTCCACTGTTAAAATATATACATTTAAACAGCATGGCATAAGAAAAATCCTCAAACCACCCCTGATGACTGTTTGTATGATGAGTATTTGGTCAAGCCCCATCCCGGTGATGGGGAGCAAATGGACTGTTTGACAAGGATAGACTGAGGAGTCTGATCAACAGAAAAGTGTAGGCAAACAGTGCCAAAATATAAAATAAAATCAGAAAAAGTGGTGTGAATTAAGGTTCAATTATTTTCAAACAACTGCAGCCTTAAAGTGAAGAGCGATAACATACATGTGGCACAGTTTGTATGCATGTGCCAAATTCTCCATGTACCGTAAAATAAAGGCCATGTTGATTCTGCAGTGTCCTAAGTTACATAAAACTGCAGTAGTTAAGTGCTTTAAAAGTAGCTGTCGAGAGTTGCAGGAAATCTAAATAAAATCAATTGTATGCTGTGCATTTTGCTTTAAACTAGCACCCTGTTTATAACAAGATTCAAGGTCTTGGACCCCCTCTGGCTACCAGGATAAGCTTCGAAGTCTCCACAGCCCAGTAAAAGATGAATTTAGAGAACAGAAAATGGATGGATGAAAGGAAGCATATTAATGTTATGCCTGCAATGGGCCAAATTTATATACAATAGTGCATGTACATTTCTGTTCTATTCCAGTAGGGCACACTGTGATTACATTTCAAGGACAAGCACTTTATAAAATACCTTTTTGACACACGTCTGTACAAACCAGTTTGATATACACGACATACAGTAGTAACACACTAGCATCTTATATAGAATAGATCATGTTGATATTCACAAATAATATTTATTTAAAATTTTCCAGATAGCTGTGCTGGCAGTATCGCCCTTTGTCACTACTTACCCTGTGTGTGTGTGTGTGTGTGTGTGTGTGTGTGTGTGTGTGTGTGTGTGTGTGTGTGTGTATTTATATATATGGAAACACTTTATAATCTTGAAATACTGAAATGTCGAATGTCAGTATCTTGAGACTATAAAGTCGAAGTTTGAAAATAGCGGAAGTGCATAATCGCGAATTCGAATATCTCAAATTCACGGTTATAGCTTTACGCTATGTAATGTCCAAGACTGTATGTGGATGGTGTGCGGTGCCACGTGTGGACTTAGGTGTTATGTCAGGTAAGTGAGTGTTTTCTAAGGGTTTTGGGTGGGAGTTTGAGTGTATGTGAGTGTGCTGATATGTGTGATGTGTGTGTGTTTGCTTTTGTTTACTGTTTTTGTGATCTCGGAGTTAGTATATATAAGTTGTATGTGTGTGTGTGTGTGTGTGTGTGGGGGGGGGGGGCAGGGGGTCCTGTATTACAAAAGGACTGGTATATATAGCCATTTGTCAGGAATGTCAACATTTCTACAGAGGTAAAACTGAAAGAACTTTTAGGAGGAGGATCTATGAGCATTTGTATGCTGTGAGAAAACATGATGAAAATAATGCTATATACAGGCACATTAAAATTAATCCCAATCACTCTTTCTTATTTGGTATTTTGGAGGTTACTGGTAGTAATCCGAGAGGGGGTAATTGGAAAAACAACTTGGAGAGGGCAGAAATGAGGTGGCAATTGAGACTTAATGCCACGGTAACTCTAGGCATCAACGACAATGTATATATATAAAACCTGAATTGAAACATAGGGCTACTATTTTGTAATAGAAAAGAACCTAGTTCAGTAAACACTGCTGTGATTCACAGAAACATTAAAATTTATTACACACTTTTTAACAGATTCTATAGGGTTAACATGATTCAAATTTTAATTAGTTAATTGTCGGTATAAGAGGGAGTGGGTTTTAGCAAACAGTTCTGAAGAAGTCCTAGAGCAGGACGAAAGCGCTTGACTGTGGTTGGATACACTACAGTTGTGTTCTATTTATTTTGTATGGTTTTTAAGCTATTTTACTGCTTTGACTGGCTGGAGTAATAAACCTGCATTTTTACCAATATTTTGGATCATTTCATGCCTGTGGATTTTTTTGAGGCAACAAATAGCACAGGGTGGGCTGTTTGTTCCTTGTGGCATTTTCTCCACTCTGGTCACTGGTTGTTTGGTTTCTGCTTTTGTTTACTGTTTGTGCGATCTCGGAGTTAGTATATATAAGTAGGGTGTGTGTGTGTGTGTGTGTGTGTGTGTGTGTGTGTGTGGGGGGGGTTGGGGGGAGCTTGCCCCCCTGCTTACTTGTGTGGTTTGTGGATGTGTACTGTTTTGTTCATGTTGTGATGTGGGTGTTGTGGTATATGTGTGGTCTGGTGTGTGTTGTGTTCTGAATTTCGTGGTTTTAGTGTTTCGGTGTTGCGTGGATTCGATTTCATGGTCTCAAAAAACTGAAATTCGAGATTTCAGTACTTCGAGATTATGAAGTGAATCCATATATAAATATGTGCGTGTGTATGTGTGTGTCACATGTAGCTTATGTGGTTATCTGTTTTCTCGACACACTTTGATCATGAAAAACAGACTGTCAGCAGGAGCAAGATCCTGGGGTTAGAGAATATGCCCCCTTCCCTGGGGGTTGTGCAATCTCGAAGTTAATGTAATACATACAATTACATGCACACACACACACACACACACACACACACACACACACACACACACGGGAGGGGTGGGTGGGGGGGGTCTTGTACTCTTGCAAAAAAAACTTAGTTTGCATGCTCTGAGCATGCACATTGACCTGTCGACATTTCAGCACTTTGGTACACCTGTGTATTTTATATATCCATCAGTTCACAACGCCCTTTTTCCCCATTTTTACTCATGGAGTTGGGGTTCACCTAGCAGTGAGAATCATCTAAAGTCAAGGTTCACACCACTGGGTGGCAAGCCCTGCTACTGCTGTTCTTCCATAACACACACACACAATTTACAGTGTCCAGTCTGGCTACTGCATGTCTTTGGAATGTAGCAGGAAACCCATGCGAATACAGGGAGGACATGCATACTCCACAAATAAAGTACCCCAGAGGAGAATCAAACAGAGAATCTCTTGTTTTGAGGCGACAAATCTGTGCCAGTGTGTGTGTATGTATGTGTATAAAAAGCCACAGAAGTAGCTAGGGCCCTGGGAGAGTGGTCCTTGACTTTGGCTTGAAGTGTTTTGTTATCAACAAAAAAGAAGCCATAAAGAAACTTTGCAGTGTGGATCGTGTGAAGTTCACTCCTTGAAATATGTTATCCACCTAGTTCACTAATAAAATTCTAACTTTAAAATACATACTAAAGTTAGAATTTTATTAGTGAACTAGGTGAATAACATATTTCATGGAGTGAACTTCACACCCACCACACTGCAAAGTTTCTGCTTGGTTTGTTTTTGACCTGGTATAGGTTGCATATACTGGGTTTTCTGAGACTTCGAGGGACACCACAGATTTTTCTTATTTGGGAATGGTTTATTTAGACATGGGTTGTTTGCAGATTCTCTAATGTACTCCTGCATTTTCCTTGGCTGCCCTGGTTTCCTCGCAGATGTGCTGCAAGGTGAATTTACAATCCTCCAAGGCTGCCTACAAATGTGTATGTCAGTAAGTGTGTGTGTGTGTATACAAGCGAATGTCTTGCAATGAACTGGCACCTAGCCACTGATGAAGAACTCTGCCTTGTGCCCACTGAATGCTGGGAAAGGCTTCAGTTCCAGGCATCTGAAGTGAACTAAGCAGGTAATCAGAGAATGGATTTATATCTGAGAAAATTAGTCCAAAAGCTTGCAAAGAAAATCTGGCCCAAAGACGTTGTACACACTTACATCTCTTGTAGATGAAGTACATTACAAAGCAGCAACTCATTTTGTGTAACTATGCATCAAGTTTGCTTCAGTCACTTTCAGGGAGGTCTCGAGGTTGCACTGCGTACTGCCTGATTTCCTGCCAAGAACCTTCTCATGAAAGGTTTTGCAGGTCAACAGTAATAGGACCTACAAAATAAGTTTTTTTTGTGCCTCCTAATTCAAGGGTTTTGAAATTTCTAGCTTGTCTGGTATATACAGAGAAATCAAACAATGTGCCCTATACTAACTACTGTAGATTACATGAAAGGAGATATTCTACATTAGATAACTATGTGGATGAGTTAGCAGTAAAAGATGATTGTAGAAACCCAGTAAAATTGCGAAAATAGTAAAGCAAGATAAAATAAAACACTGCCAAATAAAAATTCAATATAGCAAGAAGCACTGCAACTACTCTGCTCTGTGTTTATCTACTTATGTTCTATTTGTGGATAAAAATACAAAACACTTAGTGTGAGCAACTAGCAATCATTAAAAATAATCTGGTAGCAGTACGTAAACTTAATTACTTGCATGCAGCTCATCCGTACGCTTTTGTGCTCTCCACTACACCTTTTAATCTTACTTGGACAACTGTGAACACTATTGAAAAGTTCCAACCACTTACCAGTGCAGGGAAGCAGTCCTACAGTAAGTAGCCACAAGTCAGTGGTGGGGATTAACAGGGAAAAGCTAGGCCTCACCTTATCAGATTCCTACTGCATAGATGTTTCTCCAGGTCACTACTGTAGGAAAAAAAAATATCTGGGGAATTAGGATGAATGAAATAGGATTCTAAGGAACAAGAGCCACAGGAAATGACAATGCAAATGACTGACTGAAATACCTCATTATGAATGCAGTGTGAAATACTTGGGAGGGAGCAATAAGACGCTTTTATGCTCTCTGTCTAGACTCCCAGTGCCATAGACTAGGAATGGTTGGAAGCAGGGAGCCCTAGCTGGGAACTAGGTCACAATGAGTAGATCAGAATTCTGTGTGTTCCGCTGTACTGTCCTCCAATTTCCAGTATATTCTGCTCCACTGCTCTGCTCAATTTTAGTGAATAAATTAAATATTTGTTTAACTTGCTGACCAACAGACAACCCAACCTCGCAATATATACAAGAAGGCAGTTTAGGGGGATTAGGTGAGGGGGCTAGGTTATTTGTTCATGTAAAGCTTGTCAAGTCCTTTTGTCTGACTGATTTGTGTGGAATCTGCACTTACGAAATGTCACTTGGTCAAAATAGGATTGCTGATGTACCTACAGAAGTCTGTGACTTTAGCATCAAGAGCCAGGAATTTTGGGGTGGGGGTGGGGTCATCATTAAAGTTTTAGTTAAGTGCGCTGATAAGTTTAGGGGAGGGGGGTTGCCGTTTCCAGTATGACGGATCTTAGACAGCTGCATCTCCCATAAGAAATAAAGTGCATAATGTATCCAAGTTTTGTAGTGGATAATGTATCCAAGTTTTGTGCAATCTGTTTTTCGATTAAATGGTTCCAATCTCTCTTAGCTTTACTATATGGAGTTAATTGACAATGCACACTTTGAAAAGTTTATCATCAGAATCATAATCTACACCAGGCAGGTGACTACTGACAGCAGAATGTGGATAAGCGGCACAATAGCAATGAGATTATAAACCACCACTACTACAAGTATTAAGTGTAAGTTACTAGGAAACAAAATCAAGGCACTGAAGGATGAGGCATTCCAAAAGCTGGAGCAACATTATGCAAAAATAAAAGCAACACAAAATATTATATGCAGCAAAGACGTACCACTGGTGTAATAAGAATGAAAAGAGAAAGACTAAGTACAGTACTTAAAAAAAGATAGAAACTTATGAATATAACAGGATTCTAAGCAACAAGAATGATGGGAAACAACAATGCAAATGACTGACTCAGATACCCAATTATGAAGGGAGCGTGAAATATTTGGGAGGTAAGCACAATGTTTTTATGCTGCTTTTTCTGAAGAATACCAATGCCACAGAAACATACCTGTGGCTCACGAGTCCTTTCTCCTCTCAATTACTCCCTATTTCTCCTCTCAATTACTCCCTATTACCATTACTACTCTACGTCATGGAGGTCAAGACTAATATCAAGGGCCTCTGACTCATCAAGCTTGCAGACAACTACAACTCTGGAGCCATCATAAATGTCCTCCATGACACTAACATCCTGCAAAAGGGTCTAAAGCAGACATATGACTGATGCCAAAGCCATGGATTACAACTCGATACATCCCTAACAGCTGCCTGGTAGTTACAGCTCTGGGAACATATGTATACAGAAATCTGGCCTTTGACCAACATGTAGCACATAGCCAACATTCTACATTGCCCAAATTATAAGTAAGAGTATGGCAACCAGGTCCAAGGAAGATATAGTACCACTCTACTCAGCCCTTATTAGACCCATCATGGAGTACACTGTCCCCTTCCCATGTAGGGTTGCCAACTTTTCATGTCAAAAATTCTGGACATGTACTGTGAAAGCAAAAAAAGGCATGTAATTTTTGTACCCGAAATACAAAATTTTGCTTAATAATGTTTGGAACCATTAGTCTCTCTCTGGCATTATTTGTCTTAACTGCAACTTACATTTCTTATTTTTTTCTGGCTGTAAACTGTAAGATTTTGTACTTACACAGCTATGGAACAACTAAACATACCCAGGGTATGTTTTTTTCCTGCAAAATCTCATGTTTCTACAAAAAATGCCCCACCTTGGGCATTTGAAAAGGTGGCAAGTGGCACCCCTAACTGTCTGCAACTCTGCTTCCCATTACTGGACATATGACATGATCTTTCTTTGTGCTTAGTTGAGCTGAAAGTACTTAATACCTTATTCTGCTTAATACTGAAAATGTATTGTCTGCTCTCTGGCGGTGTCGGCTGACACCGCCCGTCAAGAACTTGAAGATGCTTGAATCAAATTGATGTAGTAGGATGGGGTAAAAAACTGCAGAAAATCTTCATCAAGATGTACAGACTAAACAAAGCTACTTGACAAAATAAATAACCAATAAATGTATTTGAAAAGGATCACTGGAAAACATAGGATGGGGTGGACACAATAGAAGGAGCCTGAATGAAAACTGGCATATTAACAATTACCCAAAAAGGTGGACAATGTCAGGTGAGGAGACAGTAACATTTAAAAGAAATACTATATAGAAAAATAAATCATTTTGCTCAATTCACTAATGCTGAAAAGGAAACATACAGTACTTAATGGATGCAAAATTCTGAAAAAGATGCCGAGTCAGTGAGCTGATGTTATTGTTAGGTGACTCCAACCAAATTATGTGAAGAAGGCCTTGGTGCTAAAGACTCGCAGGGTTTTTACTTCATTGAAATGTACACTTGTTTTTCACACATTACAGCAAACCTATCCATTCCTAGGCTCCTAGCCAAAGAGAATAATTATCCTGATGCTTTAAAAAACTCTTCAGCAGTTGACAAAATTCTCTCTCTCTGTCACTCTCACACACACACACACACACACACACACACACACACACACACACACACACACACACACACACACACACACAAAAAACATGAACACATATGCAATATGAAACTTTATTTTAATTGCTAGTGCTAGAAACACCTAACCATATTTTTGTTGCACGCATATTACAGCATAGTTAACACTTAGAAGGGCACACACAATATTGGTTTATAATATATTTTTTTCACACACAGTTTAGCAAGGGGAAACAAAGCACTCATTTGCAGTTCAACCTTGTTAAAACAGAGGAAAAACTCAGGACAGAGGAGAGGACACTTGTTTTATCTTCTCTTACACAAAAATTAGAAAACACTTAAAGCACTTCCTTCAGAGAAATGGATAACCAAATTTAAATCAATAGCCCTTAGCCCTAGCATAGCACTGGCACTACTGGCTGAATTTTCTAGTCAATATGTCTAAACTATAGAAAAGTTCCCTTGTTTACATGCAGGATCAGATGCAGTTTAAAGTTAACACACTGACTGACATAGTTCCTTTAGCAGTCTGCAGTTAGGATATGCAATACATACTTAATCAGCGTTTATTATACATCTTTGGAGTCTTCTGAAAATTTGCAGATAAACAACTCTGTACCCTTTATAGAAAAGACGCTCTCTGAAGGCAGGATCAACAGTTCTTCCAGCACAGTTTAGCTAATCTGCTTAACAATGAAGGAAATTTGCTGAATTACATACAACCCAGTTATTTACTTCTCCTATCAGCAGTTTAACAAGCACAGCTTTCCTTTTACTAATCTTGCATTTTACAATACCCTACTTTTAAACATATTCTGCTGATGAAAATTTAAAATTTTACAAATAGCCCTTAGACTTTTCTTAGTCTCTTAGACTCATCATCCACAAATTGATAACTTGGTACAGAAAAGATGTAACTGCTTCTACAGTAAATTGATAATTTGATAAGTAAAAGGTGTGATTGCTTGAAGTAAACATGGCACAATGGGATCAGCCTGGATCCTTTTTACAGGTGTATAGTACTGCAAGTACCCGCAGTGGTGGTGCTGCGGTAGCGTTGTCGCCTCACAGTAAGACGCTGTCCGGTTCGATTCTCAGCTACAGCGTCTTCTGCGTGGAGACATGCGTGAATGGGCGTACCTTCGTTGAAGGTTGTGCGTCAGGGCTGGTAACTCGGCACGTAAAAATCAACTACCAATCATTAGCGGACTGGAGTTCCGCTGTGGCGATCCCTAACCGGGAAAAGCCGAAAGACACAACATAGTACTGCGAGTGTTAAATGACGTGCTATACATCCATAGCACTGGTTACAGCAGCAGCTGCACTCACTGTTTTGGTGGGCTTGCTTTGGCTTCTGTTAGTCCTGCTGCTGGATGGCCATCAAATCTCCCACTCTCTGACTGCAGTTGGGATGTAATATTTACAGTTACATTAGGATGCTCAATGACTCAGTGCTCTCCTACTCCTAGAGGTTTCTGGGGCTTGCTGTTCTTTTGTTATACAAGTCTCCTCTGAGGTTCTAAAGCCATCCAGTTTTAAAGACGTCTCCCACTCGCACAAGGTCCTCCTCCTACTGTCCTAGCACTTCAAACAAATACGTACCAGGTCCATAATTTATAAACTGTTATTGTTCCATGACTACTGTCTAATGCTCTAATCTCTGTTCTTCTTAAATGAATATTTCTGTTCACTTTTTGCAGCTCTCAGCAATTACTTTTCTTTGGATACATAGTGTGAAAACTGAGAACATGACATATCTTGACTTTTACACACAGTTCACCTTTCAAATGTTCAGGCCTCATGCGGTTTCTCTCATCAGTCCACAAGTTTTTCATCCTTGAAAATATACGTTCAACATGGGCATTGCTAGTTGTTGTTGTCTTTCGGCTTTTCCTGGTTAGGGGTTGCCACAGCAGAACTCCGGTCCACTAATGATTGGCAGTAGATTTTCACGAACGCCGAGGTGCCAGCTCGACATTCAACCTTCAACGAAGGCACGCCCATTTACGCATGTCTTTCAAACGTCCACCCAACCGCAGGGAGGACATGCAGACTCCACACAGAATAGCAAAAACAAATTCAATGATTCGTTTCAAGTTAGGTGCATCGCAACCACTAAAGAATTTAACCCATTTGTCAACTTCAGCTTGATTTTCCTTCAGCTTTGGAATGACTTCTTTCAAGCACAGATACTCGGCATACAGTTTATCTCCATCAACAGTCACACCACAGGCTGATACTATCCCCAAAATGTCAGAAAAACAGCAAGGCTCATCAAGGTTTAGAATATGCAGTTTCTTCAGCAGACTTGTTTCAAAGTCAAACCACTTAGCCAGGTAAGCTATCGCTCAATCGTACACTTTCAATGCCTCTGTTTTAAATGATGACACCTGGCTGTTGGTCATAAATCTTAAATTGTTAACAGCAAAGCCAAAAATCTTTTTTCTCTCTCCACCAACTCATTGTGTACTTTCTCCATCACAGCAAAAAGCTGTGAGATAAGTTGTGTTTGACTCCAGCTGCTTAATGGCCCGTGTAAACATTTTCATGAAA
Source organism: Protopterus annectens (assembly GCF_019279795.1). Lineage (NCBI taxonomy): Eukaryota > Metazoa > Chordata > Ceratodontiformes > Protopteridae > Protopterus > Protopterus annectens. The sequence continues at coordinate 276,353,893 of NC_056741.1, forward strand.
CTGTACACAAAATGAATGTAGCACTCTGGGACAGAAAGTTCACCATTCTTCAACAACCCATCTTCCTGATCTGAAATAAAACCCCAAATCAATTTGTTTCCTGTTTTCCTTCACTGATGAATTAAATCTTTACAGCTGTCCAGCATTTTATCAGCCTTTCAACTGCAGGTTCAAGAGACAACCAACGTACAGGAATATGACACAATAAAGCAACGTATTCTCATCTGCAAAGTCATAGTAAGATTTCAGCTCATCCGACCATTTAGCGGATGATGAAAATTCATTGTACACCTTGACAACCACTTGCTTGACATCATAGCTCAACTGTTTGCATGCATGTTTGGCAGTGTTGTGCAGAACATGGCAGTTGCAGTTTGCTTTGATACGATGTGGCTGTTTGGTGTTTAAGTTAGTAAAAATGGAATGGTGCTTGCCATAGTTGACAGATGCATTACCAGCACAGTAGCTGACTAAGTTTTCAACTTGCAGACCATTGCCTTCTAGCACTTCTAAAATCTTGGTTGTTACGCCATCTGCCGTTTCATCACTGTCCACATAGAAATCAAACGTTCAGTGACACCTCTGGTAGATGAAAAGAACCGGACTGACACCTGATACATTTTCAAATTGCCTTTGTTTGAAGCATCGGTTGCTAATGGGAACGGCATATTTTGCTGCAGTTCCCTTAAAGCCAGCTCCATGGACTGAGGTGATAAAATGTTTTCAGTGAATGACTCTGCTTTGGTTTTTCCACAGGAAATTTTTTTGCTCAACCTGGAATTGAAAAATATTTGGCAAAAGAGTTTATTACCACAAGCCTGTGAAGAGTAGCTATGATGATTATGTATTCCATGAAAAGTCATTGCTAATTTGGAAGCAGTAACTTGTTCTTGGTCCAAACAGTTGGGAGTGGGAAAGAAATGCTTCACTGTACTTGACATTTTTTGGCTTTCAGAGTTTCGTTTGTGCTTGTCACCAGCTGCATGTTTCCAGACGGCTGTAAGTCCATCAGTTCTGACAGAAAATGAACAGCAGCAAACTTTACACTGGGCGAAGTCGATGTTTTTATCATCCCGGTATAACCACAATTTGACCTCTGAATCCTTCAGCCAACTCCTATTGAAACACGCAAATTTGTTGTTTCTTTTTAGGTGGAGTGTCTTCCTTAGGAGTTGCACATGTAGGCAGTGAGGTCATCTTCTTCACAGGTGCACAAAATCCACTATCCATTTCAAGATGTGATGCAGCAAAACCTGTTTGTCTATTAACTTTTCTAGTAGAAAAGGAAAACACTTACCCCTCATTAAAAAATAAGTAGAATTCTACTAAAAGAAAGTAAGGGTGGGGGAGACAGAAGCAGTTTGGATTTGGATTCAGATCTGGAGGATACACTAACCAAATAAACCAACCTGTTGGGATGAGACAAATAGTGGAGAAAAGGCTAGAGATGTGGAGAGAAAGTTGATGTTGGCAGTGCTAAGATGGTTCAAAGCTCCAGAAACAGTAGAATTCATGCAGGCTATGTACAAGAGCCCAATGACACAAGTACTGTTGAAGTACAAAAAAGGTGGACTCAGAGGGATTTCCAGTGGGTGTGGATGTGCATTAGGGTGTACTTTTGAACTCACTACTGTTCATACTGGTGATGGACTACATAACTAGCAAACAGGTTGAAGGGGACAGATCAAAAAAGTTGCTGTAGAACTACAAGTTACAGATAAATCCATTATAGGAAAACAAGAACTTACGCTAAATTATTTAGGAATAGAGTTATGCAAAAATATAAACGAAACAATATTAATAAATTATAAAAACATTATGGAAACAATACAAATATATATAGAAAAGTGGAACAAAATTATATTAACTTTTGAAGACAGATTGCAATTAATAAAAATGGTCTTATTGCCAAAAACACTATATGTAGCATTAGCAATACAGTTAAATCCTGAAAGATGCATTCTTAAAGAAATAATCTCGTATTTAATAAAAATTTTATGGTATCCCAGAAAGAACAGAGTAGCTCTAACTCATCACATTAGACCCTGGAAACAAGGAGGATTGAACTTCCCAGAAATAGAAACATACATAAAAGCATCTGTGCTTAAAACTACAACAGACTGGATAAACCCAAATTATTTTGCCAACTGGAAGGAATTAACAACGGCTATATTAACAAATGAATTTAATCTGTTAAAAAAATTTTAATAGACAAATCAAACAAACCCTGGTACATACTATGCACAAGTATAAAATCTAACATAACAAAACCTTCTAAAACAACACTGATTAATCATTACATCAATTCCTTTAGGAAAACTTATCAATGCAAACATAGATCTATAAAACTTTGGTTTGACCTTTTAACCCCATTTACCATCACTAAGCTTTCCTCACAAAATATATAGGGAAACAATAACCTTCTGGGGAAAAATGGATTCTTATGCTGATTTCAATGTGTAAATAAATTAAATGTTTTAGATATAAACATATGATAAAAACTGCTTACAATATTCTAACACAGGACTGGTTAACCTTACAAAGCATTCTAATGTACACTCAAGATTTATGCAGATTAATTAATAATTCCTCATTTAAAGATATTCCAAATCTAATATGTTTTCTGTATGAATTTATATATAATAGTTGTGAAAAGAAAGATTCCATTTCAAATCTATATAAAAAAGAGTTAATAACATAGAAATCAATTCCCAAACCATCATACTGGCAGTTCTTAAAAGGTCAGTCATTGCGGTTAACAGAAGAAATTAAACGTAACATCTTACTATCAGTTAATTACACCTCTAACACACAGTACTGGAAAATATTTACCTGGAAATACTTACATAGAGCGTTTTTAACACCAGACAGAATTAAAAAGATCAGTACTACTAAAAATGTTTTTTGCTGGAGGTGTGAAAAGTCAAATAAAGCAGACTGGATTCATATTTTTTATGAATGTAATAAAATTAAATCATATTGGAATAGAATCGATCATTTTTTTACAAGCTTTATTTAATGAATCCTTTACCTTAACTAAAGTATTGATAATACTAAATGTAAATGAAGGTCCCTACCTGAATAAGACAAATATTGCTATATCTAGGAAATGCATAACCAGAAGGTGGAATTCAAATACACCTCCACCTTGGAAGAATTCTACACTTTACTGAAGACAACTGCATTGATGGAAATAAAAATCAAAGAACTACAAATCTATCTCAGGCCATTGGTAAATAATCCTTGGAAGAAAGTTATATCTTTGTTGGACACTCTGCAATAATCAATAGTGTATCTCTGATAACTGATCTGTTAATTCTATATTTAATAACATACAGTATATATAATTGAAAGTCAGGCTATTGTAAATATTGTATATAGTTTAAAATGATATTTAAAAATATTATGTATATGTTATTTTAATTGAAAATACAAAAAATATTTGAGGGAAAAAAAAGTTGCTGTATGCAGTAACGCAGATGATGTGACATTGCAAGCAGACTCTGAACAAGAACGTCAGCTAATGATGATAGATGATGCAGAAATTAAATTCAAAACAGAAGGCACTGACACACATGGGACTGGGATCATGAAACTGAGTACAAGCAAGACAGCTGAGCTCTCTGCACTTGTGTGTTGGCCAGATTTCACATCATGTAATCAACTGTACCCCCTAACTGGAGGGCACTTCTTGAGAGCCTTTAGCTCATTTGTACAGCACCCACATTGTTGTCTTGTATGCTTGTGAATATTCCTACCAATACCATGAAGCCAATAATTAGGGATTTTTATTAACCATTCATGTGATACATTTGTTAGCACATGACAAATGCTACCTAATTACTGAGCAACATTGCACATCATTATATCGTTATTCCTTCCATTAGATTCTGAAACACACATGCATTACGCATATAAATGTGTGTGTGTGTGTGTGTGTGCACTGCGCATGCACACACACACTGCTTCAAAATCCACATATATGGAAGACTATAATATTGCTAATACACTTGGAGGGAAGATACTGACAGTAAAGTACAGTTGTGTACACTTACCATAAATGTAGATGTTTGAGTGTATTCACTGTTGCAGTCATTACATTTGGGTTATCTGCCTGCAGGTAGCCCTCAGCTGGCCTGAATACCAGAGTCTTGGACTCCTGCATCGGATGCTGTCTCTTCTTCCATGACGTCAGGTCGTCAGGGGTATAAAACATGCAGCCAACACCATTACATCAGTTTTTCTTGACCCAGATGTCAGGTGCCCCCACAATGGGAAGCAATTATATGCTATGGTACACCTCCATCAAAAAGCAAATACACCAGAAAGCTTAAATACACCAAACAAGAAGGAAAGGTAGAGCCAAGAGAAGTCAGGGGGCTGGAGGAAGGGTAACCAGGACTGCAAAAGTGAATACACTCGAACATCTACATTTATGGTAAGTGTACACAACTGTACTATGTTCTTCATGTTTCACTGTTGCAGTCATCACATTTGGGTTGATTCCCAAAGCCGAAGAAGTTAGAGAGCATTAGGGTCAGCTATTAAGCCCTGCAAGACTGCAGTGGCAAAACCAGCTCTGGATTTAGAAAAAATAGGCATATGGTAATGCTTGGTGAAGGTGTGTACAGAGCTCCAGGTAGCAGCTTCTAGGATGTCTCTGGTAGGGACTCCTCTGAGAAAGGCTGTAGAGGTAGATGCAGCCCTGGTGGAACGTGATCTTGTGACCCTGTGGGGTAGGTTTTCCATGGTGCTTATAGCAGAAATGAATGCAATGGGCTATCCATTTAGAAATGGCTTGTTTTGAAATGGCCTTCCCCTCTGCCCATGGAGCAAAGCCAACAAGCAGCTGTTCAGATTTTCTGAGAGGCTTAGTCCTGTCCAAATAAAATCTAAGTTGTCTGTGCACGTCCAGAGAGTGCAGTATTCGTTCACCTTTGTTTTGTGGATTAGGGAAAAAAGTAGGCAAATGAATGGACTGATTTAGGGCCACACTAGAACCACCTTGGGCATAAAGGAAGGATTGGTCCTGAGGGAAACCCTGTCTGCATGGAAGATAATTAAGGGTTCCACTGCCATAAGGGCCTGTAATTCAGACACTCTTTTTGCTGAAGTGATGGCTAAAAGGAAGGCTGTTTTCCAATAAAGGAATTTCAACTCTGCAGTTGCAGCTGGCTGAAAGGGAGGGAGAGTGAGCTTTTCCAATGCAAAGTTAAGGTCCCAGGCTAGAGTAGGGGTTCTCCTGGGGAGGGGGGGGGGGTCTTAAATTTTTGGCCTCTCTAAGGAATTGCTTTAGCAGGGGATGAGAAAAGAGGGGTGGCTCAGTACTGTAATGTGCTGAAATGGCAGAGGCATGAATTTTAATTGACGAGAAGGATAGGCCCTTGTGGAGCTTTTCTGTGCAGTACTGAAGAATATGAGGTAAGCTGAGCACCGCTGTGCCCATCCCCAGAGTCTGGCTCCAGGAAGAGTAGATTTTCCACTTTTCAGCATAGGATTTTCTAGTACTAGGCCTCCTTGCCTCCAGAATGACATCTAGCACCTGCTTACTGAGAGATGCTATTGGAGCGCTCAAGGAATTATCCAGGCTGCAAGGTTCAGGGTTTGAAGCTGAGGGTGCAGAATCTGGCCCGTCTGCTGGGACAGCAGGAAGGGGTCTGAGGCAGGTGCCATGGTTCCAGTAGTGTCATACTGTGCAAGAGGGGGGTACCAGTGCTGGCGTGGCCAGTATGGTGCAATCAGTATTGTCTTTGGCTTGTCCTATTTGATCTTTTGCAGAATCTTCGAGAGGAGAGGCAGGTTCATAGGTTGGTACTAGGCTATCAGCCCTAGGGCCTATACAAGCCTAGCCATAACAATTCCCTGGCTATTTCTTCCCACACTATTTACTTCCCTGGACCCCTGTCTAGCAGGGCGACTGACGTGATCCCCGGGGTGAATTTCCTTTCTCCCATCCAATTGTCAAGGTTCCTTTTGAAGAGGACCAAAGAGGCACTCTGCTTGACATGTACGGGCAAATCTATTCCAGAGTCTGGGGAGTGTCTGAGTCAGGAACCTATCCCTCCAGCATGTTTTGTTTATTGTGATGACAAGGTTTAGATCCCTGGAGCGTGTGGCTCTGAGGGATTGGGATTTCTTTAAGTGCAGCATGTCCAACAGCTCTGGGTTTGACATGGCCTTGTATGTTAAGCAAAGATCGCCTCTGAGTAGACGATATGCGACAGAGTATAGCTGGAGTTTTTTAAGGCGGTCAGCGTAGGGCATCTGCTTTAGGCCTGTGATTCTTTTAGTGAGGTATTTCTGTGGCCTTTCCAGTTGTTGCAGATGTCTTGAGAGGTACAAGCAGAGGGGGAAAGGCATAAACTGAGAGGCTTTCCCAGGTAAAAGACAGGGCATCCACTTTCCAGGCTTGACTGTGGGAAGTCCTTGTGCAGAATTTGTCCAATTGGTAGTTCTGAGGGGAGGCAAACAGGTCTACCTCTGGAGTCCCCCATTTGTTCCTCAAGAATTGTTTCAGTTTCCATTCCTGTGGGTCCATGAGATTTCTGCTCAGGTCGTCTGCCAGTGAATTTAGCTTGTCTGGCAGGAATTGAGCTTGCAGGTGCACTTGGTAGCTCAAGGCTGTGTTCCACAGAGCCATGGCTAGTCTGCAGAGAGGGTACAAGTGGATTCCCCCTACTTGTTTATGTAGCACATAACTGTTTGTCTGTCTTTACCAATAACTGTCATGGAAGAATGCGGTCTTTGAAGGCTGTCAGGGAATTCTGTACAGCTAACATTTCTTTTTGGTTGATATGCTGGTGCATCTGTCTCGGGTTCCATTTGCCCTGAATGCACTGCCCTGCCAAATGAGCCCCCCATGCATAATCGGGTGCGTCTGTTAGGGTTTGGGCGGCAGGGGGTAGAGTGAAAGGGAGACCCTTGTTGTGGTAGCAGGTCTCTGCCCACCAAAGGAACTCTATCTGTAGACAAGGAATGATAGGAATAATTGATTCCAGGTCCTGAGAATGTTGACACCATAGGCTTTTTAGATACCACTGTAGTTTCCTCATATGCAGTCTTGCATATGGAATTAGTAGAATGCAAGAGGCCATGAACCCCAGGGCTTGCAGAATTTTCCTTGCAGATAGCTGGGTATTTGTGAGCAATAGTTTGAAGTAGGTTGTCAAATAAACTTGTTTCTCTGGAGTGAGGAAAGCCATCTGGGAAGTTGTGTTCAAGCTTGGTCCCAAGAATACAATCTGTTGGCAGGGTACTAGGTGATATTTCTTTTTGTTTATGGTGTACCCCACAGAGGTGAGAAGTTTTAAGAATGCCAGATGTTTTAATAGCAAGTCCTGACTTTCTGCCTGAATCAGACAATCATCCAAGTATGGGTATATCTGAATTTTTCTCTGCCTGCAAAATGCAATGGCTGAAGCTAGACACTTTGTGAATACCCTGGGCGCAGTAGATAAGCCAAAGGGAAGTGCAGAGAACTGATAGTGCCTGGAGCCTGCCCTGAAGAGCAGGTATTTCCTACAAGATTCCCTTATTGGAATGTGCAGGTAAGCTTCCTTTAAGTCTAAGGTTGCCAACCAGGCATCTTTGCCTAGCATAGGAAGCAGCTGTAGAAGTGTTAGCATTCTGAATTCTGGGATTACCTAAAAGGTGTTTAGAATAGAGAGGTCTAGGATAGGACGACAGGAGCTGTCTTTTCTGGGTACCAGGAAAAGTCTTGAATAAAAACCTTGCACCCTTTCGTCTGCTGGGACAGGATGAATAGCCCTGATACTTAGAAGAAAGAGAACCTGTTGTTGGGCCACTGCCCACTGATTTGGGGGTAGGTCTGGCCAACCGTTTGGGGTTGGTAGGGTGAGGAAGTGGAATCTGTATCCATGGGAAACTATATTCAAAACCCAATTGTCCTGGGTAATGAGTTCCCAGTTTTTTGCATGCAGGGCGAGCTTTCCTCCTAAGGGAGTAGGGCAGTTGAGCAGGGCTTGGAAGGGTTAAGATTAAGTCATTGTGCCATTTTTCCGTAGGGGGGTGCCTTACTACTCTCTGCTTTGGAAGTGGGAGCTCCCCACTGCTTAGGCCTGTGCACAGCCTGAGTCTATAACCTAGGTGGTCTGCTGTTCCTGGGTTTGGACCGAGAAGGCCTGGAAGAGACTGGAAAGGATCAATTCTTTGAAGGCCAATGCCTACTAAATCTGGGAGGCTGTACTTGCAGAAAATCTTTAACAGTTTGCATAGATTTAGCTTTTTCCACCATCTTTTTGAGGACTTCTGCTTTGTTGCCAAACAGGCGGTCTTGGTTTAAGGGAGCATCCAGTAATTTAGCTTTAACATGATCTGGCAAGTTATGCTCCTTAAAGGGACAATCCCAGGGATTTTTTGTTTTGATTCAGCCTTTGTTTACATTTCAGGTTTGCCTTTCTGAGCATGCTCAACTTTAGCTGAGGGGGGTGGGGGAAGACTGCCTGCAGGAAGTTTCAAAGGTGTGAGCCAAATTCCATCTCAAATTGCAGTTGTACTAACAACAGCTTTCTCTGTGAGCCATTCATCAGTGTAATCTGTGCATTTTACACATTGAGAAAAGCAGCCTTTCAGGCATTTTATGACCTGACAGCTGCTGCTACTCTACAAAGCACATCATAAATTCAAGGGTTTTAAAACATTAGCAGATTATTCTGTGGTGATTGTGAAATCTGGCCAACTACAACAATTTTATGACATGGCTTCTACCTATAGAAAGCATCTGAGTGAAGCAAACAGTAGTGGAAACCATATTTCTCTTCCTTTCATTTCATGTTTTACTGTATTCTGATTTTTGAACACTAGCCTGGTATAGTGACTTCCTGACCTGCCAGTAATTCCATAGAAAGCAAGTGTGTGACAGAAGGTTGGAGCATTAGTATACACACTCTTCTGTTCCTTTTTCATTTTCTAGTTTGATATGTGCTGATTTTTGAATATCACTAGACAAATGCACTATTTTTATGAGTGGGCTACTTGTACATCTGTAGAAGCATGAATGATGGCAAAGTTTAAAAATGAGTATACCCTCATCTTTTCCTTTCACTTCATATTTTATTTTTTGCTTATTTCAAGCTACTAGCCAAAAGCAAATCCTAGTGTACATGCTACACCTTAGTGAGTTACTACATAATATTATGTTTTCAACACTTCTATCTCTTGTAACCTTATATCTGTATGAATCTGTTTCTAGTTCCACTGTTGTTATATATAAACAAGTAAATGAAATGATACTCTACAGCTTTTGGCATCATTCTAACAGTTTGCAGCACCTAACGAGTGTGTGATTCCTGGTCTTGCAATGATTAGTCTTACATGGTAACATTTAAACTGTTTCCTTTCCAACTTACTCACACGATAGCATACCTCTCACCATCGTAGCCCAAAAAATCTGGACAAACCCTAAAATAATGAGGAACAAATGCCCAAAAATAGAGACATTGTTTAAATACTGCTCTTATAAACTTAGAAAGTTGCTGGAATAACAGAATTTCTTAGTGTGCATTTTCTGAAGGATATGAAGTCTGAAACTCAAATGTGTGTCATTATTTAGTAACTTCAATCCTCAGTGATTTGCCAGAAAATCAAAATTTTATGAGGTACAGACCAAATATATGAGGCAAAAATCTAGACATTCAGGGAAAATCTGGACAGTTGAGAGGTGTGCATGGTAGTGATGATGGAGCAAAGTGACAGAAAGTACTCTTGTGTAAAATCTTACTATAACAGCGGTTCTCTGGTACGGTATTCGGTACAGAAGTGATGTATTGCCAAGGACAGTACATCGCTTGACTAGCATAAATAAGCTTAAGAGATCTTGGTTGTGCTGTATGTGACATTTATGCTCCCCATACAAAACACAGGTCATAAGAGGGACTTACGGATGCAACTACCTAGAACTGTATTGCTTTAGAAGAGAACAGCTGTCAAAGGAGTCCATACACATCCAGAAGGAAGAAACTGCAGAATAAACAGGGGATTGGAGGGAGGGAGAGAATACTACAATAATGAAGAGTAGACATCTACTGTTATGGCACAATTTTACGTAAGAGTACTGTGTCATTTTATATCACTGCTGCAGTATTCAGTCCAGAAGGGAGAGTAAAAAAGCCCAAGAACAGAATGCGAGGTGGAAGGCTGAGAAGAGCTCTCCAAAAACCCACATACAATGGCTTCAGCAAAACCGGCTCTGGTCATAGAAACCATATCCAACTTATAATGCTTAATAAAGGTATGCACTGAAGACCAAATAGCAACTTCAAGGATGGAATGGTGTCCAACCCCTTGAAGAAGGCACCAAAAGAGGAAACAGCCCTAGTGGAATGAGCTCTAACAAAAGCAGACAGAAATTTGCCATAAAAAAAAAAGAGTAACAAAAATAACTGGCCTTAGATATCCTGGTGGAGATGGTTTGTTTGGAAACAGTCAAAGACCTGGTATAAAAAGAAACAAAAAGCTGATCAGACTTACGAATAGTCCTAGTTTTATCCAAATAGTACCGGAGCTGCCTGTGCAAATCCAAGGTATGCAGGACCCTCACACTAGCAGACTGAGGAGAAGAAAAAAAGAAAGGTAGTTGTACTGACTGACTAAAGGACAATTCATTGACTACCTTGGGCATAAAAGTAGGATTAATACACAGGGACTCCCTGTCCCTATGAAAAAACAAAAAAGGAGGAAAGGCCATAAGGGCGTGGAGCTCAGAAACCTTCCAAGCAGAAGTAAGAGCCAGCAACAAAACAGTCTTCCAGGTACAATGTTGCAAAGAAGCAGAATCTACAGGCTGAAAAGGAGCCAGAGTCAGTTTTTCCTATACAAAAGCACAGTCCCAAGGAGGAGGAATAGGCTTTCTTGGAAACCTAATATGCAGGACGCCTTTAAAAAATTGTTTGATCTCAAAATGAGAAGTCAAAGCATGAGTCAAGGGTAGACAACCAGAAATGGCTGACAAATGGGCTTTCACAGAAGAATAGGCCAGCCACGAAGATTTTCTGGTTGAGGGTTTCCTTGCCTCCTGTAAAACCCTGAACACATCCTTAGAAAAGAGATGCCTGAAAGGGATCAAAATCCTATCACCCACAATGTTACTTGCAGAGTGGACAAGTGGGGATGAATGACAGACCTCTTGCCCTGTGAGGAGATCCAACTGGTGAGGTAACTTGTGATTGTTGCCTGTGGCCATATGCATTATTTCTAACAGAGTAGTCTGCAATGAATTTTTCAAGTCTGCCAACCCATTGTAGTCCCAAAAATATGTTCCCAATTACCTCTTTCTTCCCCATAAAGCCTCTAACATTTGTGATCTACCTGAGGAAACATTCTCTGAGTCTGTTTGGGGTACTAAAATTGCAAACAATTCCAAGCAAAAATCCTAAATCTTCTTGAATTTGTTGCATATTTGGAAGCCTTAAATATATCCTGTCCTTGTCTTTGTGAGCTTTCTAAACTCCTCTGATTCCTAAAGTTATCATGCAATACTTTATATGCCCTACTAATGTTCCCCCCACATCCCCTGCTAATTATAAATGTTAACTCTGTGATCACACATTCCAAATGGAAAGGAAATATTTCCCTCCTCGGGGATTGTCTAGCTCACACACTTGTCAAATAACTGTCTGTGTCGACCAAATGGTGTCGCTCTACTGGGTGTTGGAGCACTTGCCTTTCACTACAAAGCTTGGCACCCATGTATATCAATGTCCTTGGCATACACATACACACACACACATATATACATATACACATACATACACACAAACACAGATATATATATATTATACATACACAGACACAAACACACACACACATTATATATATATATATATATATATATATATATATATATATATATATAGACAACTAAAAGGTCTATTCCAGCCCACTTATGAAAGTACGGACACCAAAGCTAGCACTTTCATTCACTTTATTTCTTGTGAACTTCTTCAGAAACAATTTGAACTCCATCCACAAGCACTTTATATAATAAATTAATCACATGATAAATGATGTCATAAAATAATTAATTTCATATTAAAAAAATAAAATTAAAATAAAAAACTTTTCATGTTACATATACATGTATATCAAATAATACATATAATATGTAAATTACTTTTTAATTTGTAAAAACATTTTATATTTATCATTTAATTTAACCCAGGGGCATAATCTGCTCCTAGGTATATTTGCCAAAGGGATTCTTTACATTCCAAAATAACCTTACTATCCCCCATAAATACTTTTTGGCTAACACTATCCAGAACAGAGAAAGTGAACTTCTTAAAATTTTTACATGCAATAGAATGTCTTCCTAAAGCATTAGCTAAATCTTTTTTCTTTATAGCTAAAAGATGTTCACTAATTCTTTTCTTTAAACATCGTGTAGTCATACCAATACAATAACTTGGGCATGAAAGACACTGGGCAATATAAACCACCATCTCACTATTGCATGTGTAGTACTTTTTAGACCAATGTATCTTTCCAGTAAGTAAAAATTGAACTGACGAAGAATTACTAATATACCTACATTGTCTACAATTGTTACAAGCGTAGGTCCCTTTGGTCAGAATTTTACTTTCTCCAATACAATCACCCTTATTTACTCCATGTTCTAAAAACAAATAACATTAAGAGTTTACATACCGGAAAGATACATTGGTCTAAAAATATGCCACTGAACAAGATAGTATCATGGCATATCAATAAATACATATTAATGATGATAAAAATGTCAATGAACACAAGACAACGAAACAAGCAATGAGATTTCCTCACCACAAAACCAATGAACAGTTAGTATTATATGAATAAGAGGTAACTGAGCGAAAAAAGAATAAACTGTATAGAGATCTACGTGACTACGAGAACAAGCGAGCGTTCCTAGTGATGACCAATCCGAGGGCTAAACGTCAGCAGGTTCAGTTTGAACGAAAGAGAAGTAATGGAAGAAGAGAAGGACAAGGATATACTTCAGGAGAAAGCGGGCTCTCGCATACGGAAGGAGAAACGGATATAGAGGAGTTTCCCATGCTTCCTAAACCAGGGAATGGTAATGGGATGAATACTTTTCATAAAAACGTAAACGGAGCTGGAATGGACAGGGACAATATAAAGAAGGTTATACTAACCAGCGAACATTTAAAAAGGGTAAATGGGACTAGTGCAATTATTAATAACAAGCAACAGACAGACTAAGTACATAGTTAATTTATCTGGCTATGAATTATCGGACTGAGAAGTGAATGTGCTTGATAAAGGGTTAAAATTTATACCCACAGTTTTACCTAGATTACATGTATTGAAAACTGATGTTTTTTGTTTTACTCGCAAATTAAATCTACTTGATTTGTTTAAAAGCAATGAGATGATTAATGCATTTCAGGATGAAAGTGAAAGTGAAGAAAGGAATAGTATGGATGATAGTGTAAATGACAGTTTTAATTCATGTTGTTCAGATGAATGTGTAAATGCATATTGTGAATTGGACACGAGTGGTGTTAAGTAAAAAGTGATTTCATGCCTCCACAGAGGAATGAGAATATAAAGTATTTTAATAAATCACTTACTCATAATGTGGACAAAGAATTTCAACAGTTCACTGTGAGAAAAAAGGAGGTTCAATATAATCTTACAAAAGAAGAATGGAAATGTTTAATGAATTTGTGTCAAAAGACTGAATTAATATTTAAACCATCAGACAAAGGTGGTAAATTGGTTGTTCTAGATTATTTACAATATTTAAAAATGTGTTACACACACTTAAATGAAGACAAGGTTTATGAAATAATTGGTATGTTAGATTATGAGGAAGCCCAAAGAGAATATAAGGAAATGATAGATAAAGGTTACAGATTACACTATTTTTCATACAAAGATGTGAAAGAAAAATTTAATATAAAAAAATCCCAGAATGCCCTGTTTTTATTGTATACCTAAAATACATAAAAGTATGAATAATCCACCAGGACGTCCCATAGTGTCAGCAAGTAGTAGCTTTTTGCAGAATATTTCATGTTTTTTACATGAATATTTGTTACCAACAGTATTCAAACTACCATCTTATATTAGAGATGTGTTTGACTTGTTAGAGAAGATAAAAAATATAAAATGGGAAGATAGTATGTATTTTTTTGTTATTGACGTAGTTAGTCTATATACTAACATTAAACATGAAGATGGCATACATGTAATCAAATATTATATGGGTGAGAGTCCAGTAGTGGAAGTTATAGTGGATCTGATTAGAATGTGTTTGAAAAATAGTATGTTTGAATTTAATGGTAACTTGTATAGACAGCGGCAGGGTACAGCAATGGGGGCAGCATTTGCCCCTGGTTATGCTAACATTTTTATGGGATATTTTGAAAATATGTGTATATATACAAACCAATTCTTTAAGCAATATGTGTGTAAATATTTTCGTGTTATAGACGATTTAATATTTATTTGCAAAGGAGGGCAAGAACAAGTTACATTGTTCTGAGAGCAAATACAAGAGAATAATATGGGTGTTTAAGTTTGATGGTTTACAAATAGGAAATGAAGTGAATTATTTAGATGTTTTGTTAAGAGGACAAGTGGGGGAATATATTAATTCCTGTATATATAGAAAATTTAAAGGTACAGGATCTGTTTTACATGGAGAAAGTTTTCATCCACCACATACTATCAAAGCCATACCATATACGGAATTTAATAGAATTAAAAGATTGTGTAATGATCCAGTGCAAGTTGAAAATGAATTCAGTCAAAGTTTTAATAAATTTAGTTCTAGGGGGTATGATATAGGTGATCTGAAAGCTAGTTTGAATAAGGTTAAGAAAAATGGAAGATATGGTGGGGGTAAAAGTAGTGTGAAGGATAGTGATTGCATTTATTTTGTTTCCACTTATTCTGTGTTATCTGAAAAAATAGTAGAACAAGTAAAACACAGTTGGAATGTAGTTAAAAGAGAAGTGGATTTTTTATGTAATAAAAGATTGGGTTTCTCTTATAGAAAAGGAAGAAGTATAAAAGATTTTATAGTTCATAGTAGATTTAATATGCCAAAAATACAAATGGTAAAGAAAGTAGAACAACTGGGAACAGTAGCTTGTGGTAAATGTAGTATTTGCAAGTATGTAGTAAAAGAATTTGGTAAAATTAATGGGGTTCCATTTTTTATAAATGGAACATTTAATTGTAAAATAGAGGGAGTTGTATATGGCATGAAATGTCTGTGTAATAAATTCTATGTGGGAGAAACAAAGAGAACATTTGCCTGTAGAATAAAAGAGCATGTTAGAGATATAAAAAATAATAAACAAACTAGTCCCATAGCGCTGCATTTTAATAAATATCATAATGGTAATCCTGAGGGATTGTTAGTAACAATGTTAGATAGTGTAAAAGGAAGTGAACATTTGAATGAGCAACAAATTAAATATGCATTAAGGAAAAAAGAAACTTGTTTAATTTTGAAATTTAACACACTGAACCCTATAGGGCTAAATTATGATTGTTCATGGAAAAGTTTAATGTAATTAATTTTGTGTTTAATAATGTATGGTTAGTATTGAATGTTTTGATACGTATAGTACTGTTTATATATTAATTAAGTGATTGAGTGGGTGTGTTTTATTTTAGTATAAAAGTGAGTTTGTATGAATTAAAAATTTCTTACTCTGTTGCCGAGGCGCTAGAGAATTTACTTGCGTTTCATGTTTTACAAAGTGAGAAGTGATTTTGCATTTTATATTTGAAGAAGTATTTGAAAATAAATCCTTGCATCACATGAACTTGGATCTATTTTTGTGGTGAAGAATATTTGGTGCGTCCTTTTTATCGTGGTTATACAAGCAATGAGGTCTTTGGTGCCTATAAACTGTTGCATGTTGTTTTTTACTGTTTTATACTACAGAAACTGTACAAATAGTGCAATACCATGTCGCAGATAACGTGCCTTATTATGTTAACTTTCTAAGCATTGCAGATAGGGAGTGCACGTGTTGTAGGCGTCTGTACGGCGTCATTTACTTATCTCAGCCTAATAGTTGACTAGTTTAAGCTTGTTTCAGGGGCTATTACTGTGTTTCTGGCGAAATATATTTATACCTGTTTGCATGTCATCGCTTACAAGACTCTCTAGCCAAATGCTATTTTCATGTAGGAACGTGAACAGTTTGTTGAAGGTCTGGGGAGGGAGTGTATAAAAGTGTAACTTGGACTCTGCTACCCATACTGACACTAAAATCTAGCGTTAGCCTGTGAATTTTCTATTACTGCTGGAAAGTTTGGCTGGTGCCTTACAACCCTAACTAAGCATTACAAGTTTGAAATAACCTTTCTGTTTTTGAGCTTCTAGCGACAGAATTGTGTAATGTATTTACTTCTTTCTTAAACCTGCATACCCTATATAACAAGGTATAGCCATTGAATTTGAAGGTACCAATACAATCTCTCTAAAGACACAGCAAACTAAAGACTGTAACATTAAAACCCTGTCTCTTTCTATTATTTCATCCTAGGAAGCCCCCCACTTTAACCACACACCGCGTGGCACCCAGGTCCCAAACGCTGTTTAAAGGACTCCTACATGGTGCGAATGCACTGACCAGAGCTTACCATTTCAATTAAAGAATCTTCCAATTCAAAGACATTTCAGGGTAAAAATTATATCCTGGTATCATTGAAGTAGCCAGGAAAGCGTTCCGCTGGCAGAAACTAGACAGTACCTCTACCCTATCTGGTAGTATACGCTGCATTGCCAAAATAATTGAATTTCTATTTCTAGCAAAGTATTTGCTTGAAAACCAGTCTAATATTCCTCACAACCAGCTGCCTTTGAGACCCTGCGAACTCCTGGCGGTGTATTCCCCGCTCCGCCTCGCTCGGGCTCGCTCCGCTCCCCACCCTGCCCCCATATCCCACCCGCCCCCACTACCTCTACATTTATCAGGACAAATAGCCCCTCCCACCTGCCCTCCACCAATTACAACCGCCCCTCAATTTCCTATTACTCCTCCCATACTCTCAGCCTTACTCTTTCACTAAGTAAAGTCTACCAGCCCTCCCACCACACTAACCTTTCCCTCATTATACCATGGGCAAAATCACACATACTATAACCCCTCTCATAGTAATATACCTACTTATTCCTTACTACTTAACTAGATATGAAAACCAAACTCTGTTGGAAATTCCCTTCCCTAAGGGATCCACTACCACCCATCCAAACCTTTCCTCTCATACTATCTCACCTTCTCTATACCCTGATAAAAACCTAAGCTCCAAAATGGGGCATCTTACCCTCCATCACCCTAAGATAACTATCAATAAATCCAATCCTAAACTGCTATGCAAACTTCAAAGATTCTTAGACCACCTGAAAAAATGTATCACCACATACGGCGACATCCACCCCAACCCAGGTCCTACCAAGGTCTTAGACTCCATCCCCTCCAAACTCGCCGTATCTCAACTGGCTCCTTACTCATATTCCATCTCAACTTAAGAAGCTTAAATAACAAAGTTCACAACCTACACGCTATCTTAGCGACCCATTCCCCTGACATTATGTGCCTAACGGAAACATGGCTAAAACCCTCCACCAAGGATGAAGAGATACTCCCACCCGGGTATAATATCCTTAGGACAGACAGGAGAAATAAAAGGGGAGGGGGAATAGCTGTTATGTTTAGGAATACACTGAATGTCATTATGAACTCATTACAACCTCCCAAAGTCTCTAATATAGAACTTATTGCTCTAAAGATATGCCTAAACACCCAAAAATCCATTAATCTTATAGTAATTTATATCCCACCAGGGAAGAACACAGAAAACTTAGAGCAAACTCTCAGCTGGCTAACCACCAACTACCCTCAAGAAACCATCGTACTCGGGGACTTCAATATTGACTGGTCTCACTGCACCGCAAATATTAACTCCCATCCTATTAACTTACATGGTTTCTCCCAAAATATCTTCTTTCCAACCAGAATCGGAAATGCTCAACAAAAAGAAAGCACCATTGACTGGATTCTAACCAATAAGGATCCACTCAATTATAGCACGGGAACCCTTCCCAATGACCTCAGTGACCACCTTATCACCTATATTATTAAACATAAAAGCTCATCAACAAACCCCCCCTCATATAGACTAGTTAGAAACAAGAAGAAATTTAATGTACAATTATTCCTTGCAGAACTCAAGTCCTGTAATTGGTCCATCCTCAATACACTACCCCTACAGGAGAGTGTTACTTACTTTAATGACACCTTCCTTAACATACTTGACTGTCATGCCCCTATTCGGCAAATAAGATCCAAAGTACGGATAGCACCTTGGCTAACCAGAGAAACTAAATCTAAAATCAAACTCCGTGACCAGGCCTGGGACAAATGGAGAGCCACGAAAACTCCCCTAGACCGCATTAAATTCCAACAGCTTAGAAACTCTACTAAAACAGCCATTATTCAAGATAAAAAACAGTATTACTGCCACCTCCAGGACAAACACCAAAATAATCCAAAGAAGTTCTGGGCGGGATTCAATAACCTCCTTCATCCTGGTAAATCTACCACCCCCACCCCTGAGAAACTTATTGGGAAAGATCCAGTAGAAATTGCCAACGCCTTCAACTCCTTTTTTACTGAGACCATACAGTCTCTAGCCAACCAGCTAACTACTACCTCCTCATCGCCCAATCACACTAATGACTCAGCCCCACTCTCCTTTAAATTAGAACCAGTATCTACCTACTATATCCGTTTCCTTTTAAAAAAACTAAAACCAACCACCCTAGCGGCAGATCACCTCCCAGCGGAATACCTACAAATAGCGGCAGACGCTATCGCCTATCCCATATCAATCTTGATTAACAGAACTATAAATGAAGCTACCATCCCATCTATTTGGAAAATCTCATATATCATCCCTCTCCATAAAGGAGGCACCTCCACGGAAACATCCAACTACAGACCGATAGCAATTCTGTCTCCAATAGCTAAAATCATGGAGCGGTGTGTTCACAAGCAACTCCTAAACTACCTAACCCTTAACAGTCTGTTGTCCAATTCCCAACATGGCTTTCGCCCCTATCATAGTACTACCACTGCTCTCCTCTCCTTTGTTGACTCAATCAATAACAACCGTAACAATAAACTCATATCCTCTGCTCTCTTTCTTGACCTATCGAAAGCCTTCGACATGGTCAACCACCAGCTTCTGCTCCAAACCCTGGAAGGCTTACATCTTAACAACCTAGCCCTAGGTTGGTTCAATGCTTACCTCACTGGTAGGCAACAAGCTGTCCAATGGCAAAACAGGCTATCTGACCTGCTCCCCAACACCATTGGCGTCCCTCAGGGCTCCATACTTGGTCCCCTTCTTTTCTCCATCTTCATTAACCATCTTCACTCAGTCATACCTAAAGCCACCTGCATCCAATATGCAGATGACTCTACCCTGATCTGTTCTGACGTCTCTCTCCCACAACTCCAAGCAAAAACCCAACACTGTTTTGCTAAAGTCGAAAAATGGTTCCCCGAATTGAAACTCCTACTTAATCCAGCAAAAACCAAGCTGCTGCTATTCTTCCCCTCAGCATCCACTCCCCTAGGAAATGAACTTCCAGTTCCTAACAATATGCCCTTCCATGTAAAATCCACCAACGGCACCATCATAGAGCCTGTCTCCAACACCAAACTGTTAGGAGTGACTATCGACCACAAGCTTAAATTCGACATACACATTAGCAAATCCATTAAGACAGTAAATAAAAAACTCGGGTCAATGTACCGTATTAAGAACTTTTTGACCCCTCATGCCAAACTAACCATTGCCCGCACTCATCTCCTCTCCACCCTCTTGTACGCCTCCCCTATACTATCTTTCCTCAATAAGCGTGAACTTAACATGCTCTCCGTTACCTACAATCACATTGCCAGATTTATAACAGGAACACCTTACCGTACTCACCACTGCCTTAACCTAAAGAAACTTAGCTGGTTGGAACTGCCCAATCTTCTCAAACTCAACCAACTTACTGAAGCATTCAAAATAATTAACCAACCTGATAGAACCCCTTCTCTGAGCAAAATACTAACCCCCTACTCCAACCTAAATTGCCTTGATCAGCAAATAGTGTTCAGATACAAACCATTAAATCCAAGAACTCGGGTGGAGATGCTCTCTATGCCAACTCCATAGGAAAACCCTGGAATTCCCTTCCAAACAACCTAAGACTTATGACCTCGCTTAATCAATTCAAAAATAATCTCAAAGAATTCCTAAACTCACACTGGTTATGTCCTTGTCCTAAACCAGGCTAAACCCGACAAAACAACTACCACCCTAGTCTCTTCACCTTCTTAGGGACCATAATCTTCAACCTCGCTGTTTCTCTATGCACCCTTGTTTTGAAACCAATCTCCTTCTCATATGAATGTTAAATTAGTAACATGTATTGACTGCTGCCTTCTTTTATACTTATGTTAATACTATTTTCTTTGAATGTAAATGTATTGTTGTCCTCTCATTATGTTGGAGCTTTTCTCCCCGGGCCTCTACTGAAAAAGGACATGTATCCAGCTGGACTAGCCCGGTCAACAAATGTAAAATAAATAAATAATTAAATAAATGAGATTTGTTCATTACTAGTATGGGTCAGTTTTGCACCCCACCAACTATAATGTCCTCTATGGTCAAATCAAACCACAATCATAACCCTTAATCTCTTAGGGCAAAATATCTGAACAGAGCCTACAATAATAAGTAACAAGGGCACATAAATGGAGGCATATTTTACATTATGCAATTACAAATTTAGAAAGTTGATACAGTCACAGATTGTTGCAGTAGCATACACTTTTCTGAAGGATATGAAGTCAAAACTTCAAATGTATATCATTAATTAGTGACTTCAATACTCCGTAATTTCTCAGAAAACCAAAAATGTTATGAGAAGCAGAACAAAAATATCAGTCAAAGATCTGGACATTCTGTAAACATCTAGACAGTTGAGAGAAATGATGCAAATCATTCACATTCTGCGCAAGACTGAATTCTGAATAAACTTTGAATACATCAGTATTTAGAAGTTATACAAAGGCTTATCTACTAAAACTGAGTGATGACCTGGTTAATTTCAAAAATCTCATTCCATCTTGAGAACCCCAGCATACTCTCTCTAGTGTCCAGACTTTAGCAGCATGTCCAGATTTTTGCCTCAGTTTTAGTCAGTTCCACATAAAATTTGCGATTTTCTCGCAGATCAGTGAGACTCGTGTGTTTCAGACTTCATGTTATTCAGTGAATGTATGCTAATGCAACACCTTTTAGTCAATTTTCTAACTTTATAATAGTAACATTTAAAATGTACACCTATTATTTGGCCTTTGACCCCCCCCCCCCCCATGCTTTGTCCAGATTTGTTATTCTAAGAAGTATCAACCCCACTGCTTATGTGAAATCCTTAACTGGCAAGTTCTAAGCACATGTAAATAGTTGCATAGATGCATTTGTCTCCCTCAGAAATAAGTACAATGCCAAATTCAAAAATACCCCCTTCCCCGTAGCAGAACCCTAATATAAACAGGTGCTATAATAAAAGAAAAAACTTACTACATGCCAAAAAAAAAAAAAAAAAAAAAATTAACTTTCAAGATACAAAAATGCTTAACTCCAGACCCCGATGAAGTCATAAAGCCAAATATGAGATAAAAACAGCCACACAGTTGAAGGATAACAACAAGGCATTCTTTAACTATGTTAGAAACCTTAGAAAAAATGCCCAGCACTGTGTAAACTAAACAGCAAATATTACATACTCAGACCTAGATGCATTACAGTATAGTTTCATAGATAACTACTAGGCTAGCTGCTGTTGTAGGCCATTTTAAGCCTAGCCAGTTTACCTTTCAAAATGTGAGAATCAAACACTGTACCTTGTGTCTGTGAGGTAAACACCTTTATCACTATGCCAAACCACACTTCAAAATATTTATCAAGAGCAGAAGGTGATTAACAGCTGTGGTTGAGGTTATGCTTACCTGACTCCATAGCCAGGTAATTGTCGAAGCATTTAGGTGACATGGTTCCTTTCTGCTTGAGAGGAGGTAAGGAGATACGTCTGGCAGAATGTGAATTTGGCAGCAGATAGTAGATGATGTTAATGCAGTGGGAAGACATAGCAGGACATATAACCAGGTGCGCCACAAAGCCACTGACATGATTTCATTAGCCTGTAGGAGAGCAGCTGGAGTGACCCGTGACCATATGGCTATGGGGGGGGGGGGGTTACCTGCTACAGAACCACCACTAACACCAAATGAAGAGTTCCTGTCCACTGTCAGGGATCCAGACAGCTCACAGGGAAGTGCACAGCAGCATGTGACTGACGTTGGTGCTGCTGTTTCAGGGAAGACAAGGATGGCCCCAGGAGGAGTGTCCACGTAGGCTTAACTATATCAATTGTTAAATGCGTCTTGGATACTAAATGACCGAAAATGGATAGTAAAATATTAACAGCAAATACAATCTTCTATTTAACATTTTTTAACTGTACTTTTTGGGGGAATACATCTTTGATAAAGTTAACACATTCAGGTTGATTATACATGGGCTTGGCCTAGATGTGGCCTCCCAAGTTCTCGTTAAAAGTATGGTTAATTGATTACAAAAAAGGCAAAATTTTAAAACACCACGTGTTACTCTTCACTGTGATACTGGTGTTCTTACCTTTTGCTTAACTTCTTACATGACCAGCTCTAATATATCGAGCAGACAAGCATCTACACAAGACAAAACAAACATTTTTTGTCACTACTGATGAGGAATTAAAAGGCTTTTTTTTTCTGATGTGGGTGTCAGGACTGTGTGTATTGCTGTACTGTCTGTAAGAGTAGTACCACTTTTAGTTTGTTAGCATATTTTGGACTACAGTAGTGTAGGTAGTAATTTCTTCCTGCTTATTATCACAGGTGATCGTGACACTACAGGTGTGGGATAGCCTGCAGACTCAGTGTGCCACTCGACCACAGCCAATAAGGCAAAACAAGGTACCCAACACACTAGTCATAGGCGACTCTATAGTCAGGCACACTGATGTCCCACTTACATAGGCGACTCTATAGTCAGGCACAATGATGTCCCACTTACCAGGCTAAACAAGGAGAAGGTTACTGTCAAGCTGCCTGTCGGATGCCAGAATCCGCCACATAACCCACGCACTCAGGTCACTCCACAACAAGTACAAATATGACTCTGTCATTGTCCATGTTGGTGTGAACGACCTGAGACGTACCTCCCTGGACTACATGAAAAGAGACATGGAAGAGCTCTCCGATCTTGTAGCCCAGGCAGGTATGACCCTAACCCTGAGCAGCATTCTGCCATCACCCAGAATGATGCCGCAGTACAAGGACAAAATGATTGACATCAACAATTGGCTAAGCTTCTGGTGCCATTCTAAAGGGATCCAGTGTCTGTCTGCCTGGGATGACACGGTCGACAGACCACGATACTTTGCCAGAGATGGCCTGCACCTGTCACCCCTGGGATTCCGGATACTGGCTAAGGTTCTTGCTGACCCTATAGTGCCTTTTTTAGGCAAGGTTCAAATGACAAATTCACCACCGTAACAGGAACAGGCAAGCAAAAACTGAAGGTGATGCTACTCAATGCTACTCAATGCTAGAAGTCTAAATATCAAAATGCACTCACTGAAGGCACAACTTAAAATGGAGAATATCGATATCTGTGCAGTGACTGAGACCTCGTTCAAGGCTCCAGACAACACCCCTGCACTACCAGACTATAACTCATACCACACTTTTCGGCCATGTAACCTGGACCGGAACACCAAAGGCGGAGGTGTGTCCATATTCATTAAGGATATCCACACCTCCAGGCTAGTTGCTCAGCATAATGCAGCCGAGGTTATCCAAGTGCTACAGATCACCCACCATGCCCCAGGATTCCCACTCCTCTTGTGTTGATGCACTGGAAAATATTAGGGTTCAACCAAACACCCTAATAATGGGCAATTTCAACTACCCCACCATTAACTGGAAAAACTACTCGTGTACCAACTCCTTCGCTCAACGCTTTCTGGAATTCATAAACTCCAATGCCCTGGATCAACTTATCCACACCTCCACCAGGGGCAACAATATCCTGGATCTAGTCATTATCAATATGAGTGACCGGTGTTCCACACCTGAAGTCGCCTCATTGGTCCGCTCCGACCATAAGCTAATTACCCTAGATATCCACATCCTGCCTCCACCCCCCATTAAGGAAACCATGGTAAAAAATTTCTCCAAAGCCAACGTCATGCTTCTTAAGACAGAAGTGGTGAACTTCATGACACCCTTGCAGATGGACAGTACAGTTACGACTACTGAATCCTACACAATTGCACTTTATAAGCACTTACATGAGTGCATGGATCGTGCTATCCCAAACAGAACCAAGACGCTCTCCTCCAAAAAAAAAGGTGGTCCCCTGCCATAAACAAACTGTACAACAGAAGGAAGAAACTCTTGTAAAAGAGAGTAAAATCTCACGAGTGGAGGAGCTCCCTGGTCAGCATCAGTAAGAAGCTGCGATCCCTGATAAAATCCTCCAAAGCTAGTTACGAAAACAAAATCGCCACTGATTCTAAAGACAAACACAAAGCATTCTATAGCTATGTCAAGAATCTCAATGGCAACACTCAGATCTGCTCCGAGTTACAGCACAATGGCACTAAATATACAGACCCAACTGATATTGCCAACATCCTGGCAGATAGGTTCAGTGCTAACTTTACCCCCCTCTCACCAACTAAAGAGCCCATCTCTATACTGGAAGAATGCAAAGTTCCTGTAATCACGGCTGTACAGGTAAAAACCACACTCTCCAAAGCCAAGAACACAGCATCCATGGGACCAGACAACATCCCAGGCTGCGTTCTACATGAACTACAGAACGAACTGGCACCCCACCTAAGTACCATGTTCAATCATAGCCTCACCTCAGGCTTTATGCCTGCTGAATGGCGCACAGCAACGGTTAACTCACTCCACAAGGGGGAGTCACCACGGACCCCGGGAACTACCGCCCCATTAGCCTGACGACCCTGGTCTGCAAGGCCATGGAACGTATCACCATGGAACTTATAAACAAAGACATTGGTAATCTCCAAACTCTGGATCCCACCCAGTTCAGGTTTGTAAAAGGCAGATCATGTCTCCTAAACCTGATAGACTTCTTTGAAGCAGTCACCAAAGCCGTAGACAAGGGTAAGGTGGTTCACACAGCCTATCTAGATCTTGCCAAGGCTTTTGACACCATCCCCCACTCGAATTATAGATAAACTCACTAAACTAGGTATAAATCCCTATGTCACAAGATGGGTTGCCAACTGGCTCACTGACAAAACCCACACTGTGAAAGTAGCAGACTCCAAATCTGACTTCAGACCAGTGACAAGTGGAGTACCACAGGGTTCAGTCCTGGGTCCTCTCCTGTTTGGTATCTACTTCTCTGAAGTACAGGCTAACACAGAAGGTCTTTGGCTAATGAAGTTCGCAGATGACTGCAAACTAGGAGCCATAATCGAAACTCCTAAAGATGTGGACATCCTACAAAAGGGCCTCACTGAGACAGATGCCTGGTGTCAAAGCCATGGTCTCAAGCTCAATGCCAAAAAGTGCACTGTCATCCCCTTTGGTAAAAACACTGTACCCATGAACTACAACATAGGCGGTAGTATACTTAACACCGAAAGTGTGATAAGAGACCTTGGGACACAAGTGGACAGTAGTCTCTCCTTTGATAATCACATCGCCACAGTAGTCAGGAAATCCTTCTACGTGGCACACCTCATCACAAAAGGTTTCTCATCCAGAAAAAAAAAAAAGAGGACATTGTTCTCCTCTACTCATCACTCATTAGACCCATTATAGAGTACAATGCCCCTTTTGGTATGTACCTCACAAGACATCTACAACAACTGGAAAGGCTGCAGAAATACCTCACAAAGAAGATTACCGGCCTCAAACAGATGCCCTAAGCAGACCATCTCAAAAAACTCCAGCTTTACTCCATCTCATATCGCCTACTCAGAGGTGATCTCTTCCTAACATACAAAGCTATGTCAAACCCAGAGCTGTTGGACATGCTCCACTTAAAGAAATCCCAATCCCGCCGAGCTACACGATCTAGGGACCTAAACCTTGTCACCACATTAAACAGAACATGCCGGAGGGATAGATTCCTGTCCCAGAGACTTCCCATACTCTGGAATAAACTGCCTATCTATATCAAATAAAGCTCCTCATTAGCACTCAAGAAAAATTTTGATAACTGGATGGGAAATAAGAAATTCACCCCGGGGATCACCTCTGTGGCTCTGCTCGACAGTGGCACAGGAAAATAATTTTCTTGGGTGGCAAAAGCCAGGGTACCTTTTTGGCTGGGCTTGTATAGGCCCCAGGGCTGATAGCCTAGTACCTACCTATATATGTGTGTGTGTGTGTGTGTGTGTGTGTGTGTAACACACACACACACACACATATGTGTATATATATGTGTATATATGTGTATATATGTGTATATATATATATATATATATATATATATATATATATATATATCTATATCTATATCTATATGGGTCTACTTCGTAAGATCAACAGACCATTTGATCGACATTCATTTGGTCGACAACCAGTGTTCAAGGCAAAAACCTGGGAACTGCCCCCCTCCCCAATGTTGTGCAATCCTGGAGTTGATATATATAGTTAGGGGGGGTGTGGGGGCACAGCCCCTCACATTGGGGTGTGTGTGTGGGGGGCAAAGCCCCCCACCTATTTCCATTTAAAACATGAAAATACAACAAAAACTACACATTTTAAATGAAAATAGGTGGGGGGGGTTGCCCCCCTCCCCCCAACTATACATATCAACTTCAGGGTCGCACAACATTGGGGAGGGGGGCAAATCCCTGTTAAGTGCCTTGAATACTAGTTGTCGACCCAATGAGCTGTCGACCAAATGAATGTTGATCAAATGGTCTGTTGATCTTATGAAATATATATATATATATATATATATATATATATATATATATAGGTGTGTTAATCATTGACTTGCCTTCAAATGCAGCATAGTTTATGTTGGTAAAGCTTATATCTGTACCACTTACCATACAGATATCTTACTCTGGCACAGTCATCAGGTACTTGGGTCTCTGTATTGCCTGCAGAATCTCCTTTGATCACCATGGTTCTGCAGTTGTAAAATCCTTCTACCTTACACAGTTTATCCTTTGCGGCATCTCTTCAAGTTCCAAACAAGTTGTACTCTTAGTGTATTCATTCTTTATTAGGCTCATCATTGAAAACAATGCCCCCATTGGCACATACCTCACAAAGTACTGAAAACAATTCATAATAATTCAATGTTACCTCAACAAAAAGATCTTGGGTCTCACTAACATTAGTTACTCTGATAGACTGAAAGACCTGTCGCTCTACAAAGTGTCCTACATATTCCTAAGGGGGTCATGTCCACTAAAGTTCCCATGCTACGAATGACCCAGCACTCTTAAGATTACAATCACCGTAATAAAACTACTTGTAGACCTAGACTATCACATCAACAATACCCAACATCAGGATAAGTAACTTACCCAATGCATTCCACATTTGTAAAATAGGTTGACTTTACATGTCAAGCAGTACTTCTTTTGCAACCTTTATAACCAGTTTGGATAACTGTAAGATTAGAATTCAGGACAAAAATAAAAACAGCAAATCTTTTTTTTTTCTTTCTTCAAAAAATGGGTTGTTTTCCCCTCCCAGATGAAAAGTAAATATTCTTTTCTTTCAATCTTTTGTGGATGAAATTAGAGTTTAATCTTGTTATACCTACCATCATGGAAAACTACTAATGGAGTCTGTGTGTATGTTATGTACTGCTTGATTAACATGCAATGAATGAATAAATAATTTATAAAAAAAATACTACTTAGGTCAGCTGTAGTTCACAATACATTTTTTCAGCAAGGTTAAGTCTAAGTTATTTACTCACAAAACATATTCATACCCAAATTTACCTCAGCATAGACTTCAGCTTTAGTAAGCAATCTCATTAAATGACAAAGAACATTCACAAGTGGTGATCTTTAAATGTGTGCAAACTGGTCCCTGTGCAATGCAAACACAAGCTATTAGCATATCATTTTAGCTTTTATCTACCATCAGCACTAGTTGCAACACAAAAAGACAGCTTGGGAGGATTCACAGCTTGGTTACTGTGGAGATACAGAATGCCATTAGTAACCCTCCTCCATCTTGTTATTGAAGCCTTGCTACTAAATATTTCATTCATTTGTGTGTGTGTGTGTGTGTGTGTGTGTGTGTGTGTGTGTGTGTGTGTGTGTGTGTGTGTGTGTATAGATATTTCTTTAACTTATTGAAACTAAATTTTACTTAATATTCAGTCATAAATCATAAAAGTCCAATACACAAGCACCTCTCAGGTCTCACGAATTTGAGGGAACAAATCTAATTTGTTCTCAAACCTTTGTTCCATCCCTCCTAAATTTGAAAATTATTTTGAGTTAACAGAACCCAGTAACAGTACCCAATATGAAAGCTTCTCCCTAATTATTTTTTCTTTGTCCATATTTTCAAGGTAACAGTTGAAAGACATGACACATACATACACAGGTAGATTGTGCTAACACATATGAAGCTATTGACCACATTAGAAGAGTGGGCCATTTTTTCAGGTTCAACTTGTTTCAGAACAAAAACAAATATCATGTTTGTTACAGTCCTTTGCAAGAACTGTTTACAATTAAAAAATGAGTACATTCATCAAAACAAAATGTCTCCAACTGTCTAATAGGTTCATAGGTGTGGACTAGGCTAATAGCCCTGGAGCCTTTACAAGCCTAGCCCATAGAAGTGCCCTGGCATCGTGCCACCTGATGTTAATTCCCAGTGCCTCTATCAAGTAGAGCCACTGCAGTGATCTTTGGGGTGAACTTTCTATTTCCCATCCACTCATCAAGATTCCTCTTGAAGAGGGGCAGTGAGGTGCTCTGCTTGAAGTGTCTAGGAAGTCTATTCCAGAACATGGGAAGTCTCTCTGGGTTATAAACCTGTCCCTCCAGCATGTTCTGTTGATTGTGGTAATGAGGTTGAGGTCTCTGGAGCATGTGGTCTGGAGGGACCGGGATTTCTTTAGATGTAGCATTTCTAACAGAGCTGGGTCAGACATGGCTTTTAAGTCAAGCAGAGATTGCCTCTTAGCAGATGATATGAGACGGAGAATATCTCTTTGTCAGGTACTTTAGTGGCCTCTCCAGCTGTTGCATGTGTCTCTTGAGGTACATGCCAATGGGTTTTATACTCAATGACTGGCCTAATGAGGGAAGAGCAGAGAGAGATGATGACCTCTTTCTTCCTGGATGCAAAACTCTTGGTAATGAGATGTGCCACATAGGACTTTCTGACCACATTGGCAATGTGGTGGTCAAAGGAGAGGTTGCTGTCAATCTGTGTCCCCAGATCTAACGCCTTCAGTGTTCAGTGGGCTCCCATCAATGTGGTAATTAGTGTGAACTGAGTTTTTCCCAAAAGGGATGACGCATGTTTTGGCATTAAGCTTAAGGCCATGGTTTCGACACTCGTCATTGGTCTCAGTGAGGTCTTTCTGTAGGATGTCTACATCACTTGGGGAGTTAATAATGTCTCCCAGCTTGCAGAACTTTGTTACCAAGAGTCCCTCTGTGTTGGCCTGGACTTCTGAGAAGTAGATGCCAAATAGGAGGGGACCCAGGACTGATCCCCGTGGGACTCCAGTCATGACTGGTCGGCAGTCTGACTTGGAGTCTGCTACTTTCACACTGTGGGTTCTATCTGTGAGCCAATTTGCAACCCACCTAGTGATATAGGGTTTGATGCCTAGTTTGTTGAGTTTATCAATAATTCCTGAGTGGGGAATGGTATCAGAAGCCTTGGCCAGATCGAGGTAGGCTGTATAAACTTGCCTTGCCCTCATCCACAGCTCTGGTGACTGACTGAAAGAAGTCAGCCAGGTTGAGCAGGCATGATCTACTTTTCACAAAACCAAATTGCGTAGGATCTAGAGTTTGGAGATTCCCTGTATCATTATTAATTAGGTCCAGGATGATGTGTTCCATAGCCTTACATATCAGACTCGTCAGGCTAATGGGGCGATAATTCCCAGGGTCTGTAGTCACTCCCCCTTTATGGAGACTGATGACTAACAGTCCGCCATTCGGTAGGGACAAGGCCTAAGGTGAGGCTGTGATTGAACAGGGCACACAGATGTGGTGCCAGTTCACTCTGTAGTTCATGTAGAACACATCCAGGGATATTATCAGGTCCCATGGAAGCTGTATTCTTGGACTTGGACAATGCAACTTTAACCTGTGCTGCAGTAATACTGGGTACCTGGCATTCCTCCTGTATTGTGATTGGTCCTTTGGGGGGGAGGGGTAAAGTTGGCACAATCTGTTGGCCAGTATGTTGGCAATATCTGTTGGCTCAGTATAGGAGTTACCATTGTGCAGTAACTCAGAGCAAACCTGGGTATTGCCGTGGAGATTCTTGATATAACTATAGAAGGCTTTGTGGTTGTTTTTAGTGTCTGCTGCAATTTTGCCTTCATAGCTGACTTTAGCGGTTTTGATGAGCGATCCCAACTTTTTGTTGTGGCTAATAAGGGAGTTTTTCCAGTCTTGGGACTTCACCTTTTTTTGTAACAGTTTCTTCCTTCTGTTGTAGAGTTTATTAATGGCAGAGGATCACCAGATTGGCTTCTTGGAGGAGAGTGTCTTGGTTCTATTGGGTATGGATAGCTCCATTTATTTATGTACGTGTTCGTACAGCGCATTTGTGTATGATTTGGATGCATCTATTTTCCATTGACATGGGTGCTGTGAAATTAGCCACCTCTGTTTTTAGGAGCCCAAAGTCAACTTTGGAGAAGTTTTTCATGGTGGTTACTTTTGCAGGGGGGGGGGGGGGTGAGATGTGGATTTCCATGGTGATTAGTTTGTGGTCGGATCTAACCAGGGAGGAATTGACTATTGGTGTAGAGCAACGGTTGCCCATGTTAGTAATAACCAGGTCAAGGATGTTGCTTCCTCTAGTGGGGGCAAGAATGAGCTGGTCCAGGGCATTGGAATTGATGAATTCCATGAAGCATTGGGCCAGTGTATTAGTGTACGAGTAGTTTTCCCAGTTGATGGCGGGGTAGTTGAAGTCACCTAGTATGAGGGTGTTGGGTTGGACCTTAATAGTTTCCAGGGTGCTTAGGAATGTGGAGTGGGAGTCTTGGGACATGGTTGGGGACCTATAGCAGGCTACGACCTGAATTACCATTCTACCAATGTTAGCTGTACCTGAAGTATCTCAGATGGGTTATGCTGGGCTGCTAGTCAGAAGGTGTGCATATCCTTTATGAATATGGAGACACCACTACCTTTGGTCTATGTTCTGGGGCCGAAAGGTGTGGAATGAGTTCTAGCCTGGTAGCGCAGGGGTGCTTTCTGCTGCTTTAAACCAGGTCTCTGTTACAGCACAAATGTCCATGTTCTCCATTTTGAGGAGTGCTTCAAGCAAGTGCATCTTGAGATTTAGACTTATAGCACTGAGCAGCATGACCATCAGAATACATTTATTTATAGCTGTTACGGTGGTAATTTGGTCTTTAGAACATTGTGTAAAAAAGGCACTACAGGGTGACAAGAGCCTTAGCCAGTATCTGGAAACCCATGGGCGACAGATGCAGGCCATCTTTGGCAAAGCATCGGAGTCTGTCAATCATGTCATCCCAAGCAGATACTGGATCCCCTTAGAATGACACCAGAAACTTAGCCGACTGTTAGTCAATCATTTTCTGCTTGTACTGCGGTATCAATCTGGACGACGGTAGTATGCTGCTCAGGGCTAGGGACATACCTGCCTGGGCCACATAATCCGAGAGCTACACCATGACCTTTTTCATGTATTGCAGGTAGGTGCGTCTAAGGTCATTCATACCCACGTGGATAGTGACAGAGTCATACTTGTACTTGTTATGGAGTGACCTGAGTGCATGTGTTGTGTCGGATTCTGGCACCCGATAGACAGCTGACTGTTTATTTTTTTATTTATTTATTTGCAGTTTGTTAACCGGAAAAATCCACTGGGCCAAAATGAGCCCGCTTTCAATGGAGGCTCAGGGAGAAAAGCTCCCTATACAATTATTACAAAGCTAATATCAACAAAGTTAAGTACAATACAGTTTTCAAAAAGTACAGCTGTGTACCTACCATAAATGCAGATGTTCGAGTATATTCACTGTTGCAGTCATTACACTTGGGTTATCCTGCTGGCAGGCTACCCACAGTCGGCCTGAATTCCAAAGTCCTGATCCGGCATCGGTTGCTGTCGCCTCTTCCCTGATGTCAGTGTGCCCGGTGTATATAAGATGCAGCAGACGCCATTTTCTTCAGTTTTTCTTGCCCCAGATGTCAGGTGCCCCCAAAAGGGTAGGCTAAAAACATTGCTTATAAAAAGCATACACTAAAATAAACAATACCTTCATCTACAAGCAAATACACCACATAGGTTGTATAGAATAGAGAAGTACAGATAAGTCCCAGCAAAGAAAGGGGGATGGTAGGTGGGTAACCTGGACTGCAACAGTGAATACACTCGAACATCTACATTTATGGTAGGTACACAACTGTACTATGTTCATCGTGTTTCACTGTTGCAGTCATTACACTTGGGTTGAATCCCAAAGCTGAGGTTATCCGTCTGGGTCTAAATAGAATTAGTAGTGGCTATGAGGCCCTGCAGAACTGCAGTGGCAAAGCCTGCTCTGGATTTAGAGTTAAGAGGTTAAGTGGTACTGCTTGGTAACGTGTGCACTGAACTCCAAGTTGCAGCCTCCAAAATTTCCTTGGGTGGTACTCCTCTGAGAAAGGCTGCTGATGTGGCTGCTGCCCTTGTCGAATTTGGCCTAATGCCCTTAGGCACTGATTTGCCATGCTGTGCATAGCAGAAACGAATGCAGTGTCCTATCCATTTTGAAATAGTCTGCTTTGAGACGGCCTTTCCTTGTGATCCTGCAGCATATGCCACTAAAAGTTGATCAGTCTTTCTGAAAGATTTAGTTTTGTCCAAGTAGAAGCGTAGCTGCCTTTGTATGTCCAAAGAATGCCGAAGTCTCTCCCCTTTATTCTGGGGATTAGGATAAAAAGTAGGCAAATGAATGGTTTGGTTAAGAGCCACACTGGATACTACCTTTGGCATAAATGTTGTGTTTGTCCTTAGAGAAATCCTGTCCGGATAGAAAATGATAAAAGGTTCCACTGCCATTAATGCCTGTAACTCTGAGACTCTTCTTGCTGAAGTTATTGCTAGGAGCAGAGCTGTTTTCCATAATAAGAATTTTATCTCAGCTGTATTGGCTGGCTCAAAAGGAGGCAGTGTGAGCTTTTCCAAGA
This sequence comes from Protopterus annectens, assembly GCF_019279795.1. Lineage (NCBI taxonomy): Eukaryota > Metazoa > Chordata > Ceratodontiformes > Protopteridae > Protopterus > Protopterus annectens. The sequence continues at coordinate 276,387,419 of NC_056741.1, forward strand.
CAAAATTGAGATCTCATGAAGGTATCGGTGCTCTCTTTGGGGGTCTTATGTTTTTGGCCCCTCTGAGGTACTGCCTTAGCAGTGGATGTGAGAAAATAGGAGGTTCCGTATTGTAATGAGCTGAAATGGCAGAGGCATGGATCTTAATTGATGAGAAGGATAGGCCTTTGTCCAGCATCTCAGTTAGGTATTGTAAAATCTGAGGAATATTTGGAACAAGCGGTTCAATTCCTTGTGCCTGATTCCAAGCACAGAATCTCTTCCATTTTTCTGCATAAGATTTTCTGGTGCTGGGCCTCATGGCGTTCAAAATGACATCCATAACTGCTTTAGAGAGAGGTGTGTTCTGAGTGGTTATATTATTCGCCATGCAGCCAGATTTAAGGTTCTGAGTTAGCTGTGCAGGATCTGATTGTTTTGTTGGGTCAGAAGATGAGGAATTTGAGGTAAAGTCCAGGCTGGGCCTTGAGACAAGCTCTTTAGGATTGGGTACCAGTGCTGGTGTGGCCAGTCTGGGGCAATCAGAATCATTTTTGGCTTCTCTTGTCTGACTTTTAGGAGTACCTTGGGGAGGAGAGGCAGTGGAAGAAAGGCATAAACTGTCAGGGTTTTCCAGCTGAATGAGAGATCCACCTTCCATGCTTGTGTGTGACAAGTCCTTGTGCAGAATCTCTGTAGTTGGCCGTTGTGAGGGGAGGCAAATAGATCTATGTCTGGGCACCCCCATTTCCTTGTTACCATGCTGAATGTTACCATGCTGAAGACTTGTGGATCTAGTTTCCACTCGTGAGGGTCCATGAGGTTTCTGCTTAGTTCGTCTGCCAGAGTATTTGTCTTTCCTGGCAGGAATTGTGCTTGTAGATGCACTTGATAGGTCAATGCTGTGTTCCACAAAGTCATGGCCTGCCTGCAGAGGGGGTAGGAATGTGTGCCCCCTTGCTTGTTTATGTACCACATGACTGTAGTATTGTCCGTCTTTAGCAATAGTTGTCCTGGATAGAGTAGATCCTTGAAGGCTGTCAGGGCATTCTGTACAGCTAGCATCTCTTTTTGAATGATATGAAGATGCATTTGGCTTGCGGGCCACGTGCCCTAAATACATTTTCCCACCATGTGTGCCCCCCAGGCATAATCCAATGCATCTGTTAGTGTCTGCCTGGCTGTGGGGAAAGTGAATGGCTGTCCCTTGTTGTGGTGAAAAGCCAGTGCCCACCATCGAAATTCCGGTTGCAGGCAGGGAATGAGAGCAATTATTGTTTCCAGGCTGTGGCAATGTTGAGTCCAAACACTTTTTAGATACCATTGTAGCTTCCTCATATGCAGTCTTGCATATGGAATTAGCAGGATGCAGGATGCCATGAAGCCCAAAGCCTGCAGAATTTTTCTTGCAGGTAACTGGGTTTTTGTTGCCATCATTTGGAAGTAATGAGTCAGTTGCCTTTGTTTGTCTGGCGTGAGATAAGCCATCTGGGTAGTTGTATTTAAGCTTGCACACCCAGGAATATTATCGCTTGAGAGGGCACTAGTTTTGATTTCTTTTCATTTACTGTGTACCCTAGGCAAATTAGTAATCTTTTTACAAACGCCAGATGCTTTAGTAGAACGTCCTTGCTCTCTGCTTGAATAAGGCAGTCGTCCAAGTAGGGATATATCTGAATTCCGCTTTGTCTGCAAAATGCAATTACTGGTGCCAGGCATTTTGTGAAGACCCTGGGCGCAGTAGATAAGCCAAAGGGCAGTGCAGAGAATTGGTAGTGCATTGAGCCAGCTATGAATCTGAGGCATCTTCTGCAAGACTGTCTGATTGGGACATGCAGGTATGCCTCTGAGGTCCAAAGTTACGAGCCAAGCCTTCTTGCCCAGCATGGGCAGAAGTTGCTGCAGTGTCAACATTTTGAATTTTGGAACGTCCAGAAAAGTATTTAGAGTAGACAGGTCCGGTATTGGTCTCCAGGCTTTGCCCTTTCTGGGTATCAAGAAAAGTCTTGTGTAAAATCCTTGCCCCTGCTCTTGCTGTGGTACTCTTTGAATAGCCCTCATGCCCAGGAGAGATGACATTTGCTTTTGTGCCTCTGCCCATTGATTGTGTGGCAGGTCTGGCATACCTTTTGCCCTTGGGAGGGCGTGAAAGTGGAACCTGTAGCCCTGAGAAACAACATTCAGTACCCATTTGTCCTGGGTGATCATGTGCCAATTTTGTGAGAAAAGTGCTAGTTTTCCCCCTAAGGGTGCTGCCAAAAAGTAAGTGCTTGGCATTGGTAGTGGGAAGTCATTGAGACGGTTTCCTATATGGGTGTGATTCGTCTTCTCCGCCTTTGGAGGCTGAAGCACCCCATTGTTTAGGCCTGTATGAGCCTTGGGGCTGAGAACTACCTCTTGGGCGTCTGTATCTGCCTCTTTGTGGCCTGTCTGACACTGGAAAGGACCAATTTTTAGAAGGCCAATTCCTGCTAAATCTGGGTGGCTGAACCTGTAAGAAATCCTTTACTGTCTATATTGATTTCGCTTTATCCTCCATTTTCTTTAACACCTCTTCTGCCTTAACACCAAACAAAGTATCATGCTGTAATAGAGCATCCAATAATTTTGCTTTAACATGATCAGGCAGACTCTGTTCCTTTAACCAAGCATGCCTTCGAATGACAGAGCCTGTAACTGCGGCCCTGCAAGAAGCCTCTAGTGAATCAAAACCACATTGCAAAGTATGCTTTCTCACATGTTCAGCTGCATTTTCCTTGTTTTCAGGACATTCAGAGTTTATCAGCATTTTCTGTTTTAGCAGAGACATTAGGTATTGCTGATATTTAAGCATGTGAAACTGGCAGTTTAAAGCCCTTATAGCTAAAGTAGCAGAGGTGTAAACTTATTTCCCCCCATCTGTCCAGAGCTCTAGAATCCCTATCAGAGGGAACAGGGTTTTTTGCAGTAGAAGCCCTTACCCCTTTGGGACCCTGAGATATAGTTTCTGGGTCAGCAGCAGGGTTTTTATAAAGAAATGTATGTTAATCTGGAACCCTGTAGTACCTTATCTGGCTTAACTGGTGCAGGGGGTAAAGAATCAGGAGACAGACTGGACTCAGAAAATACATCATCTACAATGTCTAGCACAGGATGAATAGCAAGAGGTCTGTGTTGAGGCAATAAAAGAAAGTATCTGAGCCTTTTCTTGGATTCTGAATAATCTTGGCTCTCCCAGTGGAAATGCTCCCTCATGGTGTGCAGGGTTTCCCCAAAAGAGTAGTCCTCAGGAGGAGAGGCTGAAGGGATAGATTCTTCAGCATCAGAATCCTCATAGGGAGGAAGAGAATATCCCTGTTCTGAAGAGGAATCAGATTAAATAGAAACCTGGTCAGAGGAATCATAGTCAGTGTCTTGCCTAGGCCTTTTATCAGGAGGGGGATAGGAACCCCTGATCAAAGTAATTAGGTCCTCGGCCATTTTAAGCATCTGTTTCTTAGGCATGGATGACTGTCCAGGAGAATGCTGTACTTGTTTCTTTGTGTTTAAAGGTGTTTCAGACTTTGCCTTTGCTGCTGAAGTGGTCTTGATAGTAAGCTGTGTAGGTCTGAAAACACCCTCAGAAGCCGATGCCTGCTCAGCAGCTCCGGACCCATCTGAGGGAATATTTTCCGTAGGCCCAATACCTTGAGTTACCAGAGGCCTAGTTGTCTCCATGTGGGAGTCGGAGGCGGCCTGTGGCTCTGAGGTAGCGGGTGTCAGGGGCTGCGAAAGCGCTTCACTGAGAACCGACGACTGGCCTAGAAGAGGCTTCGTCGTTGGTTTTGGACCTCGGATGCCTATCCTTTTCTTTTTCCTTGCGCTTTTTATGAACTCCGGTCGTCAGTTGTTCCGATGGCATTATATAGTTAACCTTCGGCCAAAGTAATGTAAAGCAAAATCGAACCGACGCTTAATAGTGCGTTGGTTAAATCTAGCACAAATCCGACAACTAGCAATGTCGTGGTCTGGGCCTAGGCAAGGAATACAGTAAGAATGAAAATCCTTATGAGGTATTTGCTTCCCACAAGAAATACAATTGTTAACTTTTACTGACATCAGTCTGGAGCAAGAAAAAGTTTCCCCAATGGGGTACTTAGCTTTATTGAAGACTTCGGATCTGAAATTCAATTTCGAAAATCTCAGGAGTCGGCCGACCGGCACTTGTGAACTGCTTTTGCTTCGGGCACCGCGTGGCAAGACAGACTGAAGAAAATGGCGTTGGCTGCATCTTCTATACCCCTGGTGCACTGACGTCAGGGAAGAGGCGACAGCAACCGACGCTGGACCAGGAGTTTGGAATTCAGGCAGACTGGGGGTAGCCTGCCAGCAGGATAACCCAAGTGTAATGACTGCAACAGTGAAACACGACGAATAACTACTAAAAACACAGCAATATAGAAGACAGAAAAATAACATTTGAGCAAGGTGTTGTAACAAAGTACTGAATGAAATTAAAACAAGTATTTTGTAGTACACAAGTATAATTTGGAGTGCAGGCACTTAATGCACTCAGTTTCATGAGGTGAGAGGTGGGAAGAATTAGCAGGAGAGTAGAACTTGCACCTGTCACCCCTGGGATTCCGGACACTGGCTAAGGTTCTTGCCACCCCTATAGTGCCTTTTTTAGGCAAGGTTCAAATGACAAATTCACCACCGTAACAGGAAAGCAAAAACTGAGGGTGATGCTACTCAGTGCTAGAAGTCTAAATCTCAAAATGCACTCACTCGAGGCACTCCTTAAAATGGAGAACATCGATATCTGTGCAGTGACTGAGACCTGGTTCAAGGCTCCAGAGAGCACCCCTGAACTACCAGGCTATAACTCATACCACACTTTTCGGCCATGTAACCTGGACCGGAACACCAAAGGCGGAGGTGTGTCCATATTCATTAAGGATATCCACACCTCCAGGCTAGTTGCTCAACATAATGCAGCCGAGGTTATCCAAGTGCAACTAACTCTGGGCAAAACTGCAATCCAATTGTAGCTAACTGGCTCACTGACAGAACCCACACTGTGAAAGTAGCAGACTCCAAATCCGACTTCAGGCCAGTGACAAGTGGAGTACCACAGGGTTCAGTCCTGGGTCCTCTCCTGTTTGGTATCTACTTCTCTGAAGTACAGGCTAACACAGAAGGTCTTTGGCTAACAAAGTTCGCAAATGACTGCAAACTAGGAGCCATAATCGAAACTCCTAACGATGTGGACATCCTATAAAAGGGCCTCACTGAGACAGATGCCTGGTGTCAAAGCCATGGTCTCAAGCTCAATGCCAAAAAGTGCATTGTCATCCCCTTTGGTAAAAACTCTGTACCCACGAACTACAACATAGGCGGTAGTATACTTAACACCGAAAGTATGATAAGAGGCCTTGGGACACAGGTGGACAGTAGTCTCTCCTTTGATAATCACATCGCCACAGTAGTCAGGAAATCCTTCTACGTGGCACACCTCATCACAAAAGGTTTCTCATCCAGGAAAAAAAAGGTCATTGTTCCCCTCTACTCATCACTCAGACTCATTATAGAGTACAACGCCCCTTTTGGCATGTACCTCACAAGACATCTACAACAACTGGAAAGGCCGCAGAAATACCTCACAAAGTGGATTACCAGCCTCAAACAGATGCCCTTCGCAGACAGTCTCAAAAAACTCCAGCTTTACTCCGTCGCATATCACCTACTCAGAAGTGATCTCTGCCTAACATACAAAGCTACGTCAAACCCAGAGCTGTTGGACATGCTCCACTTAATGAAATCCCAATCCCTCCGAGCTACACGTTCTAGGGACCTAAACCTTGTCACCACAATAAACAGAACATGCCGGAGGGATAGATTCCTGTCCCAGAGACTTCCCATACTCTGGAATAAACTTCCTATCTATATCAAACAAAGCTCCTCATTAGCACTCTTCAAGAAAAATCTTGATGATTGGTTGGGAAATAGGAAATTCACCCCGAGGATCACCTCTTTGGCTCTGCTCGACAGTGGCACAGGAAAATAATTTTCTTGGGTGGCAGAAGCCAGGGTACCTTTTTTGCTGGGCTTGTATAGGCCCCAGGGCGATAGTCTAGTACCTACCTATGAACAGTGAAAGGTGAATAGGCTGAGTTATGAGAAAGGAGAAAAGGGAGAGCGAGTGGAAATGAAATGACGGGAGTCACAAGGGTGAGTTATGAGAAAGGAGGAAAGGGAGTAGAAATGAAATGACGGGAGTCACAAGGGTGAGTTATGAGAAAGGAGGAAAGGGAGTAGAAATGAAATGAAGGGAATCACTAGGGTGAGTTATGAGAAAGGAAAAATGGAGAGGGAGTGGAAATTAAATGAAGGGAGTCACTAGGGTGAGTTATGAGAAAGGGAGAGGGAGTGGAAATTAAGGGAATCACTAGGGTGAGTTATGAGAAAGGAGAAGAGGACAGGGAGAGGACAGGGAGTGGAAATGAAAGGAGTCACTAGGGTGAGTTATGAGAATGGAAAGAGGGAGTGGAAATGAAGGAAGTCATTGGTGTGAGTTATGAGAAAGGAAAAAAGGGAGAGGGAGTGGAAATGAAGGGAGTCACTAGGGTGAGTTATGAGAAAGGAAAAAAGGGGGAGGGAGTGGAAATGAAATGAAGGGAGTCACTGGGGTGAGTTATGAGAAAGGAAAAAAGGGGGAGGGAGTGGAAAAGAAGGGAGTCACTGGGGTGAGTTATGAGAAAGGAAAAAGGGAGAGGGAGTGGAAATGAAATGAAGGGAGTCGCTAGGGTGAGTTATGAGAAAGGAAAGCAGGAGAGGGAGTGAAAATGAAAAGAAGAGAGCCGTTTTGCCTTAGGGGGCTTAGGTTGAGGAGCACACTGTGTAGGTGAGCTGTGTCTTGTGGTGTGTGCTGTGTTGTGGTGGTCGAGTGCGTTTCTGCCTTGGAGGTTTCTGCTGTTTGTGTAGATTTCTATTGAGAGCCTCCACGGAGGTGGGTGTGTGGTTTGTGTTTTCATGTGAGAGCTGTGATGGTGGGTGTTCTGGAGGGCTATGTGTTGCATGTGGTGTTGTGCAGATGTTGACCTTCTCTTCACCAGCTATTCTGGTCTTGGCTTCAGAGTGCATGGCTTCCAATTTGGATATATAAGTGCATCTCTCAAGTCTGAGTGTTGGTAGGTAAGAGGAGAGGGTCATCTGTGTACATGAGGCAGTTGCTACACTGCCTCAATGTCCACGTTCACCAGGTTAATAGGAGAAAGCACAAGGAACTGACCTTTAGACATACCAGGAGGGATGGCCAATATTACTAAGTCCTGGAGCGGTTTCCTTATATATTCCTTTTACAGGAAAAATGTCACTCGAAGTGTCTGAGTCTGTACAGAGCGCTGCTAAACACTTGAGGGGAAACTAATACTTAGACCCTAAAAATTTAAGGATGAAGTATTTAGGCAGATATTCTGAAGTTGGGAAGAAATTAAGCCGTACTTACTGAAAAATAAAGAATTAGCTTGTCAAGAATTATGAAAAGAGGGGAGTCGCATGAATGGTTACTGCCTGGCTACTACTAATGCTGGTCTCAGCACAGCCTCACTCTGTTGGGATATAGTACTCATTTGCTTCTTCTCTCACCAGAAGCAAAATGTTAGCACCAATCCCAATAAGAGAAGCAAGCCATGGCCTGTTTGGTGATCCACAGTCTTGTCCCAGATGATGCAAGGGTCTGCAGGCTTGTAACCTTTTTCTGGTAGATGCCTCAAATAGCAACCAGACCAATCAGGTACATTAAGCACACACACTCACTCTCCAACCAGAAAAAGTCAAGACTGAATGGACTCTGCTACTACTCTTAACAGGATCAGAATATAAGCACAGATTCCAAGCTGTCACCTATAAAGCAGTTATTAAGCTTTCTGGTGATCAGCATTCTCCACGAAATAATGTAACTGCACTCCTTCTCTCACCAGGAGAAAACAGAAGCACTAATCCCAAGATGACTACTGAGAGGCAGAATGTGGACTCTGCAATAACTGGTGGTATTGCAATAGATGCTTAAAGGTAAGATGAAAAAATGGTTTATCCAAAACACTGCAGTGTGCACTAGAGGAGTTAGATGTGAAAGTAGGTAACTTAAGTTTTAGTGGAGAGTCACTACTTTTTAAAACAGCAAGATAGATTGAAAGGGGGTAGTCACTTTTGTATTCTGGTACTATGGAATACAGTAGGATGACCAATAAATTTAAATAGTTGAAGGGGAGTGATTTCACAAAATGATAACTTTGTGCTTACTCACACCAGCCAGTAAAAGCAGAGAGTGAATGAGATATATGGTCAAATTAACACAAGGGACAGGCAATTACAGTAAAAAATGCAACACTGAGTGGGTGGGTGGGGAATATTTATAACTCTTAACAAACAGAGCTGTAGTGTCTTTTCAAGTTTTAATATGCAGTTAAAAGCACAATACAAGTAAAACACAGTGTAAAGAAAACAAATCAGTATACAAAATAGAAAAAGGCAATAAAGTAATACAGAATACAACAAATAAAAAGCAAACTAACCTTTCCCCTCAGAGCAAACTGTAGCAGAGTCCGGGTGAGCGTTTCCAACAGATAAAAGGGTCTGTTGCCATGAATATGAACTTTCCCATTATCTCCCTTACCAGTTTGGTGGATTATGGGCATACTGAGGCAATGTAGAAATTATCTCATGTTTATTGATAACTAGTTAATTCTCAAATATATGGAATGTGAGAGATGTATTTATACAATGTCACTGGAGGCAAAGCTCTCACATAAAAGCACCTCTACTGTGAATGAGGTTGTCGGTAATACACACGCTGCTCCTATCACACACACGCATTTCAAAGCTGACACATAGGCCCATATATGGTGAGGCACTTAAATGTAACCTACCTAAACCCCAAAGACCTCCTAGTTGAAGTACACAACAAACTCCCTCAACAACCCTGAACACACTCTTTCAAAATAACACCCACATCAATACGTATGGCTACATTTCATGGAGCCTCTGCTTCTAAGCTCATTAGGCAAGTCACCACAGAATCCAACATTCTAGTCATTGGAGACTCACAGATTCACAGGAAGTTACTAGGCTAATGGCCTCCAGGCCTTTATACGCCTACCCATGTTATACCCTTGTTCCATTATTGACCATGCTGTATGGTCTATATTTGCAGCTGGAGTCTGTGAACAGCACCAACTGCTCCTGTCCAAGAGGGACATAGGTCTGACATGCACACGTGCTATACATATATATCTATCTATCTATATATATATATCTATATATATATATCTATATATATATCTATATATCTATATATCTATCTATATATATATCTATCTATATATCTATCTATCTATATATCTATATATATATATATATATATATATATATATATATATATATATATATATATAAAGATAGATTAAAAAATGTGCGTTTGTGTGTGTGTGTGTGTATATATATATATATATATATATATATATATATATATATATATATATATATATATATATATACACACACACACACACACACACATATTAAGTTCCTAGAATAATCGGAATTTGTGTTGGCATGCACTTTCTGAACTATATAAAGGCTGAAACTCTAATTTGTGTCCTTATTTACTGAATTCAATCAACAGTGATTTGCCGGAAAACCACAAAATTTATGAGAAACAGACCAAATCACAAGGCAAAAAAAATCGGTACATTCTGCGAAGATTTGGAGAGTTAAGAGGCATGTTACCACTGCACACGGTCTTGCATCCTGCAGCTTTGCAAGGTGGGGGGCCATCCCTAAAGATGAGATTTGGTAAGCATCAAGACTGGCTCTTTTAGACAATTGATCTCTAGTTTGCTTTGCAATGTAAACAGACATGGTTGTGGTTATTCACATGTACCTCAGTCTCATTCAGGAAGAAGAAAAACAAAAACACAAATGGATTGTTACTGTGGGCAGTGTCTCCAACCACTGGCCACAGACACTGCTGCTCTTTTGCAAGTATTTTAAAAAAATGCCTCAGCCTCCAAGAGAAAAAAAAAAAAAACTTAACATTTTGAGGATGTTTAGAGTTAGTAATTGTCCTTATAACAGGATCTCTTGTGTCAGATAACAGGACCTGCTGACTGCTAACTTAGAAAAAAAAATCTACATCCCCATCACTATAAAAAATAATTACAGAAAAAAAAATAAGACAGAATCAAGTCTGTGGGCAATAAGTAATGTTACCACTACCCGCATATCAATCCAGCTGTTTAAAAAAAAAAAAAAAACCCTGAGGATAAGATGCTGGTAAGTATTGAGATCAGTTCTTCTAGGCAACATCTCTAGTGTTTACTTCACAATGTATAGGAAACACTGCAGTCATTCACAGCCATAAGGAAAACAAAACTTGGATCTCTGTAGGTGGAGTGTGCTGTTACCACCATAACTCTCAACCTCTTAGCCCAAGAAATCTGAAAAAATAATGGGGGACAAAGTCCCAGAAAGAGAGATAAATTTTAAATATTGTTCTTATAAACTTAGAAAGTTGCTAGTAACCTGTCAAGGCTGGGCAGATAAGTACTCTGCTAGGGAAAACCTTACACAAATGTATTTTTTTTAAAGAAAACCAATGGTTTTACTCTGAATTAAATAACTTTATGCCATGGACTATTCTGCCTTGTAAGGGAATTTTACACTTTCTAGTCCTTATATTTCACATATGAATAATTCAGAGGCAAGCATATGTTGGGAGATTTACATATTTCCCCTATCCATGAGGGACAGGGGTGCTAAACCAGGCGTGAGTTTGTGGTTACAGATCCATTGGTCCAAATTACATTTAAATAGAGTAAGTGAAGTACTTTATGTGAAGTGTAAGATGGTTCCACAGCAGTGGTATTCTCTGTGATACATACCCATCCATCAAACATGTTCTGTGTATTTTATAAAGCAATTTGGGGATCCATACCTCTCAAACTTTTAGCACAAGAAATCTGGACAATGGCAAAAATAATGGGGAGGTTAAGGCCAAAAAATAACCCATTCTAAATATTGCTCTTATAAACTTAGAAAGATGCTAGAATAAAAGGTTTTGTGTTGGCATGCATTTTCTGAAAAAAAAATGAAGTCTACAAATCAAATGGCTATCATTATTTAGTAACTTCAATCCTGAATGATTTGCAAGAAAACCAGAGATGTTATGAGAAATAGACAAAAAATATGAGGCAAAAATCTGGACATTCTGTGAAAATTTGGACAGCTGAGAGGTATGTCGGGATCCCTTAGTGGGGGTTTAAGACACTATTGGGCTTAAAAAATGTGTAATAAGTCTGACAAGATAGAATTTGTTGAAGGTCTATATGGAAGGCAGTGGCCTCCTCTCAGTAGCCTTATGATACTGAGGAAAGGGATAGGCCATGAGAAGGTCTGCATAGTTTTTACAATTTAGGGCCTGATTCTTTTAGTGAGAAAGCATTGTGGCCATTCCAATTGTGACAAATACTTGGAGACACACATACCAATTCTGACTTGCAAGTATCCCATAGTAGTGATTTCTACTTCCATTTCTCCTTTATTTTATGCTGTTGCCCCTTATTTTTTATTTAAATTTCTTCCCATTTTCAGCTATGCAGCCACCTGTATTATTGTGCTTTCATTGGCCCATTGTGGGTTGCAGACTCCCATATTGCTGATTTGTAGTGCATTTCCTTTGTTCTGCTACTTCCTTTGCCTTTTCCTTATATCCTTCCTCTTTCAGCCTGTAGGTAGTGTAAACAGCAAGAAATGTCCCTCCACTGCATGCAAACATGCTCCTCAGTTCAAGAATTTCAGATCCAATGAAGATGAGGGTTCAAAAGGTGGAGAAATTAAAGATGTAAGAACTAGGTTTAGGTCCCAGGGCTCCGGTGGCTGCCTGATTGGAGGTCTGAGGAGGACGACGCCTTTCAAAAATGTTTTGCATAAGGAGTGGGACATGATTGGATTTCCCATGTAGCCAAAATGATAATTAGAGATGGCAGCTAACTGAACTCTAACAGTAGCAGCTGCAGCTCCTTTATGAAAAATGGATGCCAGGAAGGACAGGATAGACTATTGGAGCTGAGTAGGGAACTATGCCTTGGTTTGCTGCCCAAATGGAGAACCTTTTCCATTTACTGGAGTATAATTTCCTGGTAGAAGGTTTGTGTGAAGAAATCAGAATGTCTTTAGACTGTAGGGGAAAGGGAAGCACACCTGGCTATTCGTGGAACTGGAGCAGCCATGCTGTCAATTTCAGGGTTTGGCTAGTAGAATGGAACTGCCCTGACTGATGAATCAGAAGGTCTGGAGATGGTTCCAGAATCCATGGTTCCTCCAAGAGATAGGGCCACAGGAAGGGGAACCAGACTTGGCGAGGCCAGTAAGGAGCAATGAGGATCAGGGTACTCTTCAACAGTTTTGCTTTCTGAATCACTTTTGGTATGAGAGGAAAGGGTGGAAAAGCATAAAGGAGTCCCGGAGGCCAATTGTGGACCAGAGCATCTCTGGGTGACATCCCTGGATGGGGAATTAGGGCAAAGTAGCTGCTGCATTTGGTGTTCATGTACGTGGAAAATAGGTTGCAGCAAGGCTGGCCCCATTTGCGAACAATCTCTTCCGCAACTTCTGAATTCAGGGACCACTCGTGAGGCATCAGAATTGCTCTACTGAGTTTGTCTGCTATCACATTGGACTTCCCTGGGATGTACGTTGCTACCAGAAAGCAGTGAGTGTCCATCGCCCATTTCCATACTCTTAAAGCCTCTCAACAAAGTGGGTAAGATCTGGTTCCCCCTTGCTTATGTACCACACTACAGACATGTCTGATTGAATCACAATTGTCCCAGTGGGAAGAGAACTGTGAAGTGCTTGCAATGCGTATAGCACATCTCTCATCTCCAGAACATTTATGTGCAAGTGACTCTCGTGATCCTGCCAAATACCTTGGACCGTCATTCCTAGATAATGCCCCCCCATCCTATCTGGGAGGCGTCCGTGGTCAAGGCTGTATTTTGTTGAGGGGGAGCAAGTGGGCGCTAGATGAAGTTGATCCATATGCAACTACCATATTAGATCCTTCTTTCAGGAATTTGTGATGAGTATTTGGTGAGACAGGGGGAGATCCTGCATTGACCACTGGGCAAATAGCCACTGAAGTACTCTCATGTGCAGATGGGTTAGGGGAACTAACAGAATGGTGGAAGCCATAGTCCCTAGGACCTGAAGGACTATCCTGGCCTGTACTTTGTCTTTCTTCAGCAAGGATCTGACTTAGTTGTGCAATGATTCTATCCTTTCTGGTGTCAGTTTTGCTGTCATGGTGATTGTCTATTTCTGAGCCTAAGAATACAATGTGCTGCAATGGAGAAAAGGCTGATTTTTTTTAGGTTTATTGTAATGCCTAGTCTGGTGCACAAGGATAGAGTCTTGTCCCTGGTTCTGATTAGTTGGTGCTTGGTGGTAGCAGTGAGGAGCCAGTCGTCTAGGTACAGAAACACCTGGAATCCTTCATGTCTCAGCTGAGCTGTTACCACTGTCATGCATTTGGTGAACACTCTGAGGGCTGTAGTGAGGCCAAAGGGCAGTGTTCGAAATTGAAAATGACTGGCTCCCAGTCGAAAGCGTAGGTGTCTTCTGGAGCGCCTGTCCATTTTGATAGGGTAGTACGTGTCCTGAAGATCTATTGAGCACATCTAATTGTCTTTCCCTTTAAAGGGAAATATTGTCTGCAGAGTGATCATACGGAACTTTTCTTTACAGACTTGTTGAGTTTGATGAGATCTAGAATTGATCTCTAGTCCCCTGTCTTTTTTGGAACTAAAAAGAATTGTGAGTAATTTCCAGATCCTATTTGCTCTGTGGGGACTTCTTGGATGACTCCTTTTTGAAGCAACGAGATGACCTCTGATGTTGCACGGTCTAACTGAATGGGTGGCATATCTGGTAGAGACTGGTTTGCTGAGGGATCGGGAATAAGGTAACCTCTGGAAATTATGGTTTGTACCCAATGATCTTGGGTAATTTGTAGTCAGGTGCTTGGGTACAGTGAAAGACTATCCCCAACTGCCTCCAGAGATGGTCAGTTGGGCAACCCTCAGGGACGATCAGAGAAAATTTCTCTATCTCCCTGATGTTGCAGACCTCCTCTGCCACAAGAGGAGCGTCTTCCATTATATCCTCCCCCTCTGCCTCTAGGGGAGGGTTGACCTTGTGCCGGAGGGAAACTTTTTTGGGATTTATGGAACCACATTTTTCCTCCTGTTTGACCCTTGGGATAGGGTCTAGAAGGAAGGGAGAAACGGACTCCAACAGCAGATAAGGTTTTCCCTTCCTGCTCGCACCTGGTCAAAGTCTCTTTTACCTGTGGTCCAAAAAGAGTTGGATTCTGTGAAGTTACATAGACGCATCCAAAAATGTCTCCCAAGAAAAATTCCTGCTGCGGCTGCCCTGCTCTGTCCGTCAGCTGCATAGGAAATCAGCCTCATGGAGGAGTTAGCTATAGACGTAAGGGTGGAGAGCTGCGCAGATAACTTGTCCATGGATCCCGAAGCTACTGAACCCTAAACGGTGTGTCCCAACTCCTTCAGGAGATCCCTTTGAAGTCTAGTAAAATGTAACAGGTAATTCAATGATCGTAAGGTAAATGCCACTGAAGAGAAGGTACGCTTTCCATACCTATCCATCATTCTGGACTCTATTAGGAGGATGGATATTAGAAGGTGTCTCGGACAACTCCTTTTTTGTGGCCGCTGCTACCACCATAGCATCCACAGGAACTCCCTTAGAAAGAAAGGTCTTATCTTCCGGAGCAGTCATAAATTTGTTCGGCCTCCAAGACAGGCTCCACTATGTCCTGGGAGGTCCAGGCTTTCAGGGATATGACCACCAGGAGGTGTCACCCAGGAGGTGGAAGGTCAGGAACCAAAGCCCTCAAAGTACACTGAGTCATCCTCAGTAGGGTTAGAGGTCTTCCAATCACCCCTCTGTCTAAGGATTTCAAGGATGTCAGCAAAAGAGACATCCTCAGAGGGGAATCTAGGGGGACCCTTCTGACTCATCCAAATCAGTGTCTGACATGACAGACTCAGGTGAGTCAATGTGCTTCCTCTTACAAAGTCTCTTCCGATGGAGCTATCCAGTGAGATAATCTGGGGAGGTCTCAGAAGAGGGGACACCTCCAATGGGGGCTGCTTGAGTCACTGGTTCCCTACACTGAGGGGGGAGGCGGGGGAGAAGAGATTGCGGCCAGCTGCTGGTGGGACATCAAGTCCAAAGGCAGGGCACTGGCACTGGACAAAGCTTTCTCTATTGCTTCAAAAGCCTTTACACCCCGTTCCGAAGATGACCTCCACTCCGAGGAGACGGGAGGTCGGCTCCAAACAGGAGGGACAGGTTCTGAAGCAGATGTGGGAACCGAGCTCAGTCAAGCCGAAGCACCGAGGGAGGGTCGGTTCCGAAGAAAAACCAGGGTGACTACCCCCTTCGGAGTCGACTTGAGAGCTTCAGCTCCCAGATCCCTCGGCTCCAGACTGAGCCACTGAGGCTAGAGTTATCGGTTCTGATAAAGCAGGAAGAATTTTCGCAACCGAAGGATCCAACACAAAAGGACCCAAAGTTTTCGACTCTGAAAGTGAAGCAGTTGGAGGAGGAGCAATAGTGTGGAGATGGGACAGCTCCGAAGCCTTTGGGTCCAGAAGAGCTAACTTTTTGGCCAGAGCTGGGTCACAGAGCATCCTCTTCACCACCCGCTCGATATCCTCATCTGAAAGTGTCCTGGAGGAACGGGTGGAGACAGAAGGAGATCTCCTCCTTTCTAAAACAGGAGACATCAAGTTTGGTGAAATAGGGTCGATAACTGAGTGTCTCGATACCAAAGGTTGCCTCAACACTGAAGAAACTGACGGCACAGAGACAGAAGAAGCGGAATCGGAGCCAGAACTCATTGGCTCCGTCGCTTTAGACTTTTTAGATGGCTCCGAAGCTGTAACCGAAGATTTTCTCTTTACAGTTTTGGGAGCTGTCTGACCAAGTTCCAGCTGTTCCTGGAAGGAACTAGTCATAAGAACCCTGTGACTCTGTCTATCAATTTACATTTTCTCTCATTAAGAACCCTAGTACTGAAGGCATGGCAAAAAGTACAGGGTTCTTGAAAATGAGATTCTGCTAGACAGTACACCCAGCTAGTGTAATTGTCAGTCAATGACATTTTTTGTGAACACTTGTCTCATTTTCTGAAGCCAGAAGGGTGGTGTTCCTTATGTTCTCTATCTTTCTCTTTAGACATGCTGACAAGAAAACAAGGTTAACAACAATTACAATTATAACAATACTAACTATAACTAACAGCAAAGTTATGAAGAGAAGACTTGTATATATATATATATATATATATATATATATATATATATATATATATATATATATATTTTTTTTTTTTATAAAAGGGAAGAAGAACTAGCACTCAGGGAGGAAAGGCCCTCTAACTAAAACCGGCCATACAATCCTAAAAACGTGGAATAGGGGATCAAACACTCAATATACACACTAGGTAATAGATAATAACTATTAAAGTAGAAATATGAAGAAAAGGATGAGAAATAACAAGATTTATCAAAAAATCTACTTGGCCAACGAGCCAGTAAGGAGACGGCCTCGAAGCTTTTGCAGCAAACAAGATCTGGGGAATTGCCGGGAGGCACCATGGGATAGGGGTTAGCCTCGAGCAAGTAAAAGCTCTCGAGCTTTAGTATCGGCCGAGTCGGAGCCGAGTATCGGCTCCGAACCCATCCAGCAGGAATTATGGCGAGATAGGACTACATAACATCATTTGTTTACTGGGAAAGTCCGACTTGGAATGAGCCAACTTTTAGTGGAGTCCCAGGGAGAAATGCTGTAGATGAATGTCTTTGTGATGTGGGAAGAAACCAGAGCAACCGGAGGGAACCCACACGAATGCAGGAATGACAAGCAGACTCCGCACAGAAGGCATCCTGACTGAGAATCGAACTGGAGAACCTCTTGCGGTGAGGTGACAATGCTAACCACTGCGCCATGTTATCATCATTATCATCATACTAGGATACGAGTAGCCAACTCGTGGCCTATTACTATGCATTACCCTTAGCAAAGGATCTCAGTTCTGAGTCAGTAGTCTCTAGTTACATGTTACTATGATTTAGAAATGGAATCAGGTGACTAGGACACTGCTGTTAATTGTATGGCTGTGGATATTCAGATACAGTTTTCTCTTTGCAGGTATTTTTTTTTTTTTTTTTTTTAATTGTGATAGGAAACCGAATAAAACTATGGCCAGTGGTAACAACACATGCAGACCACAGCAGAACGTACATTATTTTTAAATTTTATCACAATCAACAAGGGGGTCCCTATATACCTCTCAACTTGTATGCTTAAGAATTATGGACTTTGCCAAAAATAATAGAGAAAGATATCTGGGGCAATTTTAAATACTACTCTACTTCACTTAAAAAGAGTATCAGAACAGGTTTTGCATCCGTGTGAATTTCCAAACAAAAAAAAAAGTATAAAACTCTGTCTACAAGTACTGACTTGACTGCAATCCTCAGTGCTTTACCAGGAAATAAGGGAGAGGGCAGGAAAATATGAGCCAAAGTCCAAGACATCATGCAAAATCCAGGGCAACTGAGAGGTATGGTTCCTTGCATACTTTTCAACTTCTATGATCAAGAATTATAGACACAGCAAAAAGTAACAAGGACAAAACCTGGTATACTTTTAATATTACTCTATTTCAATTAAAAAGCTAACAGAACAAGATTTGCATCAACATTTATTTTCTGAGCAATAAGAATTATGAAACGCTAATGCCTGGCATTATTGCCGTACCTGTAATTCTCAGTGATTTACCAGAAAACTAGGTACAGGGAAAAAAATGTGAAGTAAAACTTATAAGAGCATCTCAAAATAGGTTGCAATTGAGCAGTTTAGTTGCTTGCATACCCCTGAACTTCTTTCTCAAGATTTCTTGAGATAGCAAAAATTAATGGGGTTAGGGCAAAATCAAGTATTTTTTTTTAATATTACTCTGTCACTTAAATAATTACAGTTAATGTAACAAAAAACATTGCATAATCATGCAGTTTCTGAACAATAAGAGGTACACAACTCTATTAATGTCTTGTGCTACTGACTTTTCTGAATTCCTCAGGAATTTACCAGAAAATCAAAAATTGTATAAGGGACAGGACAAAAAATGCATCTGAGAAATGTGCTTCTGCATAACTACTGAGTTATGAAGAAATGCATATACAAGGGTGCCCACCCAGAGGCAGACAGATGCAAACATTTGTGTGCAGTCATACACACACTCACGCACTTGCATGCATGTACTGCTGTGCACTCATATGTACACACTTATGTGAATTGCATTAAGAATGCTGGCAAAATGTACAAAGTTGAAGCTGCCAAGTTGCACTTTGCTACATTAAAGTACATTTGCTGTTAGTAAATATTTTTGGTTTGCTTTTAAATGCAAGTTAAAAATGCCAGGAACATAGCTTGATCAGCATTCTTAGTTTTCTTGTAATAAGAACTGTAGTAAACTGCATGTGCTCTGGGTGGAGTTAATCTGTATTCTGTTATTAGAAGAAACAGTTTGCTTCTGTTTACCCTTCTTCTTGTTTTCTTCTTTCGGCTTTTCCCGGTTAGGGGTCGTCACAGCGGATCATCTGTCTGCTCATGATTGGCAGGGGAGTTTTTACGGTGTCGAGTTACCAGCCCGGCGCCCAACCTTCCACAGAAGGCGCACACACACACACACACACACACACACACACACACACACACACACACACACACACACACACACAGGGCCAATTTAGAGTGTCCAATTCCCCTACTGCATGTCTGAGATGTGGGAGGAAACCGGAGCACCCGGAGAAAACCCACGCGACCACAGGGAGGACATGCAGACTCCACACAGAAGGCACCCCAGCCGAGAATCAAACCGGAGAACCTCTTAGCTTATGAACTACTATAGAATAAGTTGTACTTGTGAGTACAACTCAAAGCTAATCTTTCCCTTTGTACATCCTTATCATCATCTGCTGACTAATACCAGAATTAGACTAAAGTCTCTTATCCTGAAAAAGCTGCACTATTACTTATAACCATACTTTTTAATTATTCTTCCATGCTGCAGTCTACCATCCTCACATTAATTACTTACTGTTATTTATAATTCTCTCTGCTCTCTTATACAGGTTCTATGAAATTAATATACACCATCATGTGTATATTTCAAGTCACTTTTATAACATTCAACATTTTATGAAAAGGTGAACATTTTACATTGTGTTTTTTTCATTAAAGTTCTGTACTTTGCACCCGATTGCACGAGAATGTGTTCAAACTTACCCTGGGTCGTGGCTTAAAATAGATCCAATGATGATCTCTGTACTTACCCACAGATTAACAGACATAAATAATTAAACAGACATATTTATTGCCTGCCTTTGTTTAATGGAATTGTCTGACTGGGAGAAAAACTGGCTTCTTTTCATTACACGCCAGGGGAGAAAAGCTCCACATAGAAATGTTAACAAATCCTTACAACATTTCAAACAATATTAACATGGTTAACAATGAGTATTTCAGACAATACATACTAAAATATTGATAGAAATTATAGAAAACAGCACGACTAATTAGACAATGTTTTAACTTAATAATACTAAACATTTCTATTGGTAGAAATTGCAAAAAAATTACAAACATGAGAGTTAAAACAGGAACAATAATGCAAAAGTTAGACAGTACTAAATTAGAAAAATAATAAAGATGGGTTAAATGAGACGATGCTAGGAGGAGAAAGTCAAGAAGGAAGTATGAATACTCTTCAGCATTCTCTTCTCTACCTTCTTCCTTGATATAATCCCCACCTGACCTTTGATTCATTTCAAAATCACCAATCCTAAAGCTATTTCTTCAAACCTTCTTAATCTCAACTTTTAACCCATTTTTACTTCACACTTTTCCTTTCTCCATTTCAATTACCATTCCTTCTCCCACAAGTTTATAAATACCCCAGTGTAACATCTCAAACACACTGTATGCATGGTGGCTCCAAGCATGAGTATGGTCTCAAATGCAATGTCACAGCTACAATGCATGCCAGTTAATTACATGCATGAGTACAGAATGGCATGTAATTCTGCACAGCCTCCAGGCTTCATATATCCAATGGTAAATATTTACTTTAAAACATACTGTCTGGTGCTTGTCCTTCCCTCACTGTACTACTCCTTTCTCCAGATTTTCTCAGCTCTCTTCGAAGCACCAGCAATATGAAGTGAAATGAAGGGAAACGTACATCACTGACCTGCATTCTAAGAAATTAATGTATTTTTTTAAAAAAATAGTGCTGACAAGCCTTTCAAATTGCATGATGCCTGCTGTGAGAATATCATCCCCAACAGCAGTACCAACATATGGATGTATAATCAACTTAATACACAGTTTGCATGCTTATAATAAAATAAAAAAGAAAAGTGTTACCGCAATTGCGATCTCGCATTACCGGCAGTGGACTGTAACGAAGTAAGAGCACAGTGACAAACATCTTAGACTTTTTTAGGAGGAATGAAAATAAGTAAACAAGTTTGGAAGTCCGATTTATGTGCCAAGTCTTATTGAAAATTATGAAAACAAAGCTAAAGCTTGGCTCTTTCAGGCACCTAAAAAAAAAAAAAAAAGACTGTAATCTCTGGATATGCAGTCGTAGGCGGGAATATTCATAACATAAGGAAAGTGGGTCCTACTTTGTCCAGTTATAATTCAGAGTTTTTAATACTTGGATTGACCCCTTTAAGTTTGAAATGTCAGTCTGACTCAAATGATAGTAACGCAAATCCAAAAGGCAGTTGACACTGGGAGTTAAAACAAGACTGGAACTGAACAGGCACAGGATTTTTAAAAGAAAAATGACACTGTGGTTGGGAATGTGAGTGACATGCTAAGTGGGCGTTGCTTTGGTTATCTGTAATTTGAACCAGAATTTTAAACACTGGGATTGTCCCTTTAAGCCAAGCATGCCTTCTAAGTACAGACCCAGTGACAGCAGCCCTGCAAGATGCCTCTAAAGAGTCAAAACCACTTTGCAAAGTATGTTTACTAACTTGTTCTGCAGAATGCATTAACTCCTGTAATTTTTTGTGTTCAGCACAGTCAGGAATCAACATCATTTGCTGTTTAAGTAGTCCCATAATATGCTGCTGGTACTTTAACATATGAAACTGGCAATTTAAAGCCCTAATGGCCAAAGTAGCAGAAGTGTACATCTTCTTAGCCCATCTGTCCAAGGCTCTAGAATCTCTACCAGAAGGGGTAGGACTTTTGGCAGCAGTAGCCTTAATGCCCTTTGGTCCTTGGGAAATGGTCTCTGGATCCACAGTAGGATTCTTGAAGAGGAACTTGTGAGAGTCAGGTACTCTGTAATACCGGTCAGGTTTTCTGGGAGCTGGAGGTAAAGTGTCTGGGGGAAGGCTAGATTCCAAGAAAGCATCATCTACAATGTCCAGAACAGGAGAGACAGCTAAAGGCCTGTGTTGAGGAAGGAGTAAGAATTCCCTAAGCCTCTTTTTGGAGTCAGAGTAATCTTGGCTTTCCCAGCAGAAATGCTCCCTAAGAGTGTGCAGGGTTTCACCAAAAGAAAAATCTTCTGGAGAGGAAGCAGAGAGAATGGAATCCTCTGCATCAGAATCCTCATAGGTAGATAAGGGCAAATCCTGGTAATCAGAAGAAACATAAATATCAGATTCCTGATCAGAAGGAAAATCAGTTCTATGTCTCTTAGAGGGGGAAGGCTGGCTTCCCCTAATTAAGGTAATAAAGGCCTTTAGCCATTTCTAAGCATTTGTTTTTTAGGCATATGGGCCTGACCATGTGGTTTGGACGTCGGTTTTCTAGGTGTGGTGCAAGTTTTAGGCCTGGATGAAGAAGATGGCGTCAGTTTAAAATGCAAGTTTGTAGGCCTGAATACACCCTCAGAAGCCGGTGCCTGCACAGCGGCTCTGGACCCATCAAGGTAGAGACATCCGCAGGTTCCATAGTCGAAGAAGCATCTCGTGACATACTGGACTCCGAATGGGTCTCAGTAGAGGCCTGCAAATCTGTAGTAGTGGGTATCAGGGGCTGCGAAAGCGCCTCACTGAGTACCGGCGGACTGATGACTAGCTTAACGGAAGCATCATCGGCAGTTTTGGACCTATGCAGTCCGTCTCTGTCTTTATCCTTACTTTTTTTCGGAAGATCAGTAGTCGGATGGCTTACTGAAGCCATTTCGGAGTACGGATACAGAGTACCAAAATAATTTGCTGCAAATATAGCCAGATGACTAATAGTTCGGGGGTTGAACAAGGCACAAAACAGACAGCGAGGGACGTTGTGGTCTGGGCCTAAGCAGGGGATGCAGTATGAATGAAAATCTTTATGGGGTATTTGCTTTCCACAGGTAAGACAATTGTTAACTTTTACTGACATCAGTTGGAGCAAGAAAAAAGATCCCCAAAGGAGTACTTATCTTTTTTAAGACTTTGGTTCTGAAACTCGAAAACGAAAATTTCAACAGTCGGCCGACCGGCACTTGCGAACTGCTTCTGCTTCGGGCACTGCACAGCAAGAAAGACTGATGTAATGGCATCGGCTGCATGTTTTATACCTCTGACGACCTGACGTCATGGAAGAAGCGACAGCATCTGACGCAGGAATCCAAGACTCTGGTATTCAGGCCGGCTGAGGGCTACCTGCAGGCAGATAACCCAAATGTGATGACTGCAACAGTTAAACACGAAGAACATTAGTGAGGCTTTACAAAATTGCCATTGATTCCAATCTGTTGTTCTGAACCTTTCAGAACTGTCCCCCAAATCCCCACTGGGGACACTTTGTAACCCACAGATATGCATTTTGCCTATCCCTGCATTTGTAAATAAACAATGTTTCTTTAAAGTACAGGTATGTACGAGATGCAAGCTGCAATGTCATTACCAGTTTTTAGACAGCTATTCAAAATTAAAATAATCACTGTTATTAATTCAGAACCCAATTATATACAGTCTCTCTGCACGATTGAACAGTTTGAATTATATATAATAAGATGCATGAAATCAAACTCCTGCCAACAAGGGAGCGCTACAAAAGCATTAGATGCAGGACAGCCAGATTCCATAACCATAACAGCTTCTTCCAACATGCACACACAGACTTCTGAACAACAAACCCATAGCCAAACCCGCTAAATGGATACAACTAAACATTATTTATGTGCAATGTGTCATTGTTATTTACATAACTCTCTATATAGCTCACCACCTTATACGTCTCTATCTGCCCTATGAAATCTGTAAACGTTAATGGCATACACTGGTGATGGCTCATGGCTGGTGACTGAGTAAATTTTGTTTTACATGTGTGCCTTTTTATTTATTTATAGTACTGTTTGTTATACATTCTTATATTTTCTACTGTGTCTTTTTCTGTTGTATTTGTTTTGTTTTCTTTCTGCTGTAAAAAAAACTTCAAATTTTTTCTTACTTTATTTACTTTTAGTATCTTATTTTGATTTCTATTTTAGTACTTTAAATTATTAATTTAATCTTATCTTCCTTCTGTACTACTGTCATCTCACTGACAATTACACCTTTGTGCAGTCTACAGACTGCAACAGACTGGACTGAGCTAGCTAAGTTAGTGAAAAACAATGCATAATCCCATTAAACCAGAAAACTGCCCATGCCATGCCATCTGAGACTGTAAATGGCATTATCAGGCACTATTCTACAAGCAGAATTCTATGCTCCACAACACAAGGAAAGAAACAGCTATTTGTAATCCAAATCAACGCAGCAGGGAACTAACTATAGTAAAAGATATGTCTCAAAAAAAAAAAAATAGTAGAACACCAACTCTCTCCCTCAAACTGACAATTTAAACTCCTTCAAATCACAACTAACATTCACAAATTGTCTAAATTTGGATTCCGTACTGTCTGTGCTCTTGCACTTTCCCAGGCTAAAACTCTACAAACACACCACAAAGTTTATGCTTTCTTTTACATTTCAGCTAAACTCTGGACTACCATATACCTCCTTCTCCCTTTTTCCCCACTGGTTTTCATCTTCACTATACTTTCCAGTGTTCCACTCTTCCACACTGCTACCAATCTATAAAATGTTAGAAATTAGAATCTACAATAGTCACACATTTACTATACACACTACAGACATGGACTGTACTAATTCAAAGGAAGAAGAAGCAACTATGTACTATGAAAATGATCACCATTAATGCACTGCACTGACTGCATTTGTGTATTTTTATTTATTGTTTATTATTATACCGTCTGTAAATCTGTAATGAAAATTATTTCTTCTCTGTAATGTATCCACTGTACTTACCATACAATTACACTTCTACAGACTTGACTTCCCGCATTCCCAATTTCCCACAGACCTCATCAGCACACAGAGACAACATTCTTCCTTCCCACCTAAAAGATAATTAATTCCATTGTGTTGTTTTCCACACAGTGACCTTCACTGTTTATTTGCATAAAATGGTGGATGTTGGCTGCATGGTGTTTTTATACATGCCTCACTCTCGTGAGGTCTCACTGCCTCAGAAGCTGTCAAACTGTAGGATTTCAGCTTTGCTTTCAATTCTGGCACGGTGCTGAATCAGTGGTAACAGGTTATCTCAGCTTTCACTTGCAAACGAGATTAACCAATCAGCTTCAGTTGTGTGACGTGTGTCTCTCTCTCTCTCTCTCTCCCATATCACCCCTATACCCCACTGACGTAACTAAAACTGCAAATGAAACGGAGAATAAGATATGAAATATTATAGAATAAACCTTCCCAGTCCTAAATTCATAACATCTTGCCTGCCACAGTAAAAACATGGGTGCATTGGAAGAAAGACGATAGATTGTAACTAACAGGGCTTCTCAAGAAGGACGTTATCACATCACACCAATTTACTTTCAGACAACCCTTTTGCTATGTACATTTACATTTGGGGTCGTCAATGTAATCGTAGACTAATTGTACCCAATCAATCTTCTAAATGCCTTCCGATCAGACGCACAATACCTATAATCGTAGTTATGAAGTAATGAGTTAATTCATAGCTCTTAACCTTCCAGCTCCAAAATGAGGAACACTAGTCCTCATAATGTGGAGCAAATGGGCAAAATGTTGAACACCTACTAATGGCTTACTTACAACTTCAGCTAGGAAAGTCATACGATGGTTAAAAATATGCTGGTTTTAAATATAAAGATATTTTAATGAATTAATATGTTTCATTTATATTTACCATGGATTTCAGTTAAAAAATTTTCTAGCACTGAATGTGTTACAGACCCTTTCAGTGTGGACCTTCGAGGAACATGAACTTTTTAAGACCCCAAATGAGGTAAACTTGAGAGATAAGAGTTAATTAACTGCAATTGTGAAAAATAAAATTCGAAAGAAACACGGAAGCCCCAAACTCACTATAATACCATTAAAACTTGTTTGCAGGGGACCCTCCCCACACCGGCAGCGTATTATGTAAGCCTATTCTGAGATCGGTGTACCTTGGATCGTAGGTAATACTTCTAGGCAACCTGAACTGTCAAGTATATATTGACATTTTGAGCTTTGCAACTCTGATCCATGGAACTTTATAAGAAATCCCCTTCGGGTTTAAAGTCATGAATAGCAGACAGCGATAATGGCTTTTAGTTAAAAGTTGCAACATTATACAGTATTGTGCCAAAATCAGCAAGACAGTGGGCCATTCAAAACATAGTCCCTGCAGTTTGTATTCAAAACAACAGGTGATAATCCGAGAAACATAGATTACTACTTCACTCACTGTGCCATTGCAGACCCATTGACCACCTTTACAGCACTTAACAAACCTATACTAAAAACCCTAACTTAACATTTTTAATGTGATTTTAAGGGTAGTATTTTGATACAGCGAAGGGTCCATCCACATGCCCTTTACGGTTCAGAGTTTGCTGTTCACCCTGTCCCTTCTCTTGTAGTTGTTTTTCTGAGCTTTACTTCAAATGTAGTTCCAGCTTGACAGTGTTCAGTGTGACACAACTGGTTGCCATTCAGAAATTTTCCAAATCAGTCCCATCATTCTATTCCCCCTTAAGTTTATCCATATGACAAACATGCCAGGAACATTATCAGTCCATCTACAACTCTACTCTACCCACTATCAACATGGAGATAAAAACAGAAGCAACCAGGCAGCTGTTGGCCTATCTACTTCCTTAGCTACTACCTAACAAACTAGTTATGCCTTCTGATGTGAGCCTCTGTTACAGCTCTTTACTTTCCCAGACAGTCAATGGGGAGAGTAAGGTTTAACAACAACCAATCAGCTTCAGACCCAAATGCAGACTAGCTGTCTTATGTATAGAAAAGAATGTATACATAGTCAAGGTGGTAAAGAGAAGACCTGTAACACATGATGTTAGTTTGTCAAGAATCTTTAATGAACTGGCCAAGTCAGAATGGTAGTAAGGCAGCAATAGAAGTTACTGATCACAGGACTGTTGTTACACAGAAGGGACACACAGAAGCCAGCACCCATGGCCAGCCTTATTTGTATGCATCTCGCAAACAGGTGGGGGTGGTGTTCCAGCCACGACTTACAGTAACAAGTTCAGAGTGTTCTCGCTGACGAGGGGAGACAGACACACACACTACATTTTATGTCTATGCAATTGCATATGGCTGCTTAGCAACCGCAAATCAACATTCAATAAGGTTGGGTGACATCACGTGAGAGGCATACTAATGCCTATGTACTTTCTTCAAAGTTAGTTATGTTGTGCTGCTTGTGCAGTGTATATAACTCGATGTTTCAGCACCAGTCGAGTGGCTGCGTTTTTTTTTTCATCTGCTGCAAATAAGAATTTCCGGATTTACACTGTGAAATCCAGACAACAGCCTTTATTTCCGGACAATACGGAAAAATTCTGTACATTTGGCAACCAAATTCCCATGTACCTGACCAGGCATATGCAACAGTTGGAAGGCCCACAGAGGTTTTTCACCAAGAGGATCCAGGATATTAACACACTGCCCTCTACAGACCGTCTTATAGCCCTGTCTCTATACTCGGTCTCTTACAGGTTGTTGAGGGGTGATCTGTGCTTAGCATATGCTTAAATACAGCCCTGATGGAACTTTTGCACACTTGCAAAACAAACAGCACCAGAAATACCAGATTCAGGGATTCAAACTTTGCTTGTGACAAACAGAAAGTACAGTTTTGTACCTACCATAAATGTAGATGTTCAAGTGTTCACCCTGCTGCAGTCATCACACTTGGGTTATCCTGCCGTCAGGCGGTCCTGCAGTCAGCCCGAATTCCAAAGTCTTGGTCCGGCGTCGGTTGCTGTCGCTTCTTCCCTGACATCAGAGCGCCAGGGGTATATAAGAGGCATCCAACGCCATTTTCTGCAGTTTTTCTTGCCCCAGATGTCAGGTGCCCCCGATAGGTAGGCAATATATATATATATATATAGCTATATAAAATAAAACAATACCTTCAGGCACAAGCAAATACACCACAGAGGTTGTATAGGATAGAGTGGTATAGATAAGTTCAGCTAGTTCAGAGGGATGGAGGGAGGGTAACCTGGACTGCAGCAGGGTGAACACTCGAACATCTACATTTATGGTAGGTACAAAACTGCACTATGTTCTTCGCGTTACCCTGCTGCAGTCATCATACTTGGGTTGAATCCCAAAGCTAAGGATAGGTGGTGGAGTTAAACAGGGTTAGAAGAAGCTAGTAGGCCCCGCAAAACTGCAGTGGCAAAACCAGCTCTAGTCTTAGAATATAGAGGTAAGTGATAGTGTTTGGTGAAGGTGTGCACTGAACTCCAGGTTGCAGCTTCCAGAATAGCCTTGGTTGGCACTCCCCCGAGAAAGTCTGCTGATGTAGCTGTAGCCCTGGTGGAGTGGGACCTAATGTTAGCAGGTACCGGTTTCCCATGATGCGTGTAGCAGAAACGTATGCTATGCCCTATCCATTTAGAAATGGTCTGTTTTGAGATAGCTTTTCCTTGTGATCCTGCAGCATAGGCTACAAAGAGCTGGTCAGATTTTCTGAAAGCCTTAGTTTTATCCAAGTAGTAACGTAATTGTCTCTGAATGTCCAAAGAGTGCAGGAGTATTTCTCCTTTGTTCTGGGGATTTGGGAAAAAGGTGGGCAATGAATGGTTTGGTTTAGGGCCACACTGGATACCACCTTTGGCATAAAGGAAGGGTTAGTTCGTAGAGATACTCTGTCTTGATGAAAAATGAGGAAAGGCTCCACTGCCATTAGTGCCTGTAGCTCTGAGACTCTTCTAGCTGAGGTTATTGCTAGTAGCAGGGCAGTTTTCCATGAAATTCCATGAAAGAAATTTTAAATCAGCTGAAAAAGCTGGTTCAAAGGGCGGCACTGTAAGCTTTTCCAGAACAAAGTTGAGATCCCAAGTAGGTGTTGGTGCTCTCCTGGGCGGTCTTATGTTTTTAGCCCCTCTGAGATACTGTCTCAGGAGTGGATGTGAGAATAAAGGAGGATCCGTGTTGTAATGAGCTGAAATTGCTGAGGCGTGGATCTTAATACATGAAAATGAAAGTCCTTTGTGCAACATCTCAGTTAAATATTGTAGAATCTGAGGAATTTAGATAGGTTCATAGATTAGTACTAGGCTAACTGCCCTTGCGAGCCATTTTAAGCCTATCCAATTACCCCTTGTGAGACTCAAACCTTGTACCTTGTGTTTATAAGGCAAACACCTTAACCATTAGGCCACCCTTCCAACCCCTTGTTTGGATCAAGGGGATTGCAGCCTTTAACCTGGTTCCAGGCACAAAATCTTTTCCATTTGTCCTGGTGCTGGGCCTCATGGCCTCTAGAATGACATCCATAACAGCTTTGGATAGAGGTCTTGGCTAGCTGTTTAGGTAATTTGCCATGCAGCCAGGTTTAAAGTCTTGAGCTGGCTGTGTAGAATCTGATTGTCTTGCTGGGTGAGCAGGTGAGGAATTTGTGGTAAAATCCATGGTGGGCCGTGGGCCATGTTCCTTAGAATTGGATACCAATGCTGGCGTTGCCAGTCTGGTGCAATCAGTATAATTTGTGGCCTCTCTAATCTGACTTTCAGCAGTACCTTTGCTAGAAGAGGCAGTGGAGGAAAGGCATGCACTGTTAATGTTTTCCAACTGAATGAGAGGGCGTCCACTTTCCAAGCTTGTGGATGGAATGTCCTTGTGCAAAATTTTTGAAGTTGGTAGTTTTGGGGGCTGGCAAACAGATCTATGTCTGGGCGTCCCCATTTTTGAGCTATCATTGCAAATACTTGTGGATCTAGTTTCCACTCGTGTGGATCCATGATGTTTCTGCTTAGGTTGTCTGCCAATGTGTTTTTCTTTCCTGGCAGGAATTGTGCTTGTAATTGAACCTAGTAAGACAGTGCCATGTTCCACAAGGTCATTGCTTGCCTGCATAGAGGGTAGAAATGTGTGCCCCCTTGCTTGTTTATGTACCACATTACTGTGGTATTGTCAGTCTTTATTATTAGTTGTCCTTGGTGTAAGAGGTCCTTGAAAGCTGTTAGGGCATTCTGTACTGCTAGCATTTCTTTTTGATTGATATGCAGATGCCTTTGATCTGTAGTCCATTTGCCCTGAATGTACTGTCCTGCCATGTGTGCTCCCCAGGCATAGTCCGATGCATCTATTGTCATAGTTTGCCTGGCTGTGGGTAAGGTGAAAGGCTGACCCTTGTTGCGGTGACATGCCTGTGCCCACCATAGAAACTCCTGTTGAAGGCAGGGAATGAGTGGTGTCATTGTTTCCAAGCTGTGGCTGTGCTGAGTCCATACGCTTTTCAGGTACCATTGTAATTTCCTCATATACAGTATTGCAAATGGTATTAGTAGTATGCAAGATGCCATGAATCTCAAGGCCTGCAGAATTTTTCTTGCAGGGAGTTGGGTCTTTGTTGCCATTATTTTGAATTATTGAGTCAGCTGTTGTTGCTTGTCTGGCGTGAGATAAGTCATCTGGGCCATTGTATTCAAGCTGGCTCCCAGGAATATTATGTTTTGTGAGGGCACTAGTTTTGATTTCTTTTCGTTTACTGTGTACCCTAGGCAACTTAGAAGGTGTTTGACAAATGCAAGATGCTTTAAAAGAATGTCCTTGCTTTCTGCTTGAAGAAGGCAGTCATCCAGGTATGGGTATATTTGAATTCCTCTTTGTCTGCAGTATGCAATTACTGGTGCCAGGCATTTTGTGAAGACCCTGGGCGCAGTAGATAAGCCAAAGGGCAGTACAGAGAACTGATAATGCATTGAACCTGCAATGAAGCGGAGGTATCTTCTGCAATTTTGTCTGATAGGGACATGCAGGTATGCCTCCTTGAGGTCCAACGTTACTAGCCAAGCATTCTTGCCCAGCATGGGAAGAAGCTGCTGTAGTGTTAGCATCTTGAATTTTGGTACTTGCAGATAGGTGTTCAGAATTGAAAGATCCAGAATGGGTCTCCATGCTTTGTCTTTTCTTGGGATTAGATAGAGTCTTAAGTAAAATCCTTGTCCTTGCTCCTGTGTAGGTACCTGTTGAATGGCTCTCATGTCCATGAGAGCTGTAATTTGTTTTTGTGCCTCTGCCCATTGATTTGGTGGCAGGTTTGGCATTCCTTTTATCCTTGGCAAGGTATGAAAGTGGAATCTGTATCCTTGTGAGACAATGTTTAGGACCCATTTGTCTTTTCTGATGATGTGCCAGTTGTCTGCAAAAAATGCTAATTTTCCTCCCAAGGGAGCTGCCAGGAGAGATTTGATTGGTAGCTTGAGGATTGAGTCATTGTGTTTGTCTTCTGCTAGCTTGGGGCCTTGTCTTCTCCTCCTTTCTGGGTAGCAGTACCCCATTGGCGAGGTGTGTAAGGGCCTTGTGACTGACTTCTGCCCTTTGGGCGTCTGTATTTGCCCCTCTGTGATCTGTCAGAAGCTGGAAAGGACCAGTTTTTGGTTGGCCAATTTCTGCTGAAACGAGGGGGTTGTACCTGTAAAAAATCCTTGACCGTCTGCACAGACTTTGCCTTATCCTCCATGTTCTTTAAAACCTCTTCTGCTTTGACACCAAATAATACATCCTGCTGTAAAGGTGCATCCAATAATTATGCTTTAACATGATCAGGTAGAGTTTGTTTTTTTAACCAAGCATGTCTACGTATGACAGACCCAGTAACAGCTGCTCTACAGGAAGCTTCCAATGAATCAAATCCACATTGTAAAGTATGTTTGCCCACCTGTTCAGCTGCATGCAACAGATCCTGCATTTCCTTGAATTCAGACTGTTCAGTATGTGCGCTCATTTTTTGTTTTAATTGAAACATTAGGAATTGCTGATATTTCAGCACGTGAAACTGACAATTTAATGCTCTCATAGCCAGAGTTGCTGATGTGTATATTTTCTTTCCCCATCTATCTAGGGCTCTGGAATCCCTTTCAGAGGGCACAGGATTTTTAGCCATAGAAGCTTTAGCCCCCTTGGGACCCTGGGAAATTGTTTCTGGGTGAGCCACAGGGCTTTTATAAAGGAATTTGTGTGAGTCAGGCACTCTGTAGTATCTGTCTGGTTTGGCTGGAGCAGGAGGTAGAGAGTCTGGATTTAGACTAGACTCCAAGTAAACATCATCCACAATATCTGAAACTGGAGGGATAGCAAGTGGTCTGTGCTGGGGTAGTAAAAGGAACTCTCGGAGTCTTTTCTTAGAATCAGAGTAGTCCTGGCCTTCCCAGTGGAAATGTTCCCTCATGGTATGTAAAGTTTCCCCAAAGGAGTAGTCCTCTGGGGGAGATGCTGAGGGAATAGAGTCTTCAGCATCAGAGTCTTCATAAGGGGGGAAAAATGTAATCCTGTTCCTCAGAAGAATCTGAGGGACTTGAAACCTGGTCAGAGGAAGCAAAATCCTCCTCTTGTCTTGGGTCTTTTATCTGGAGGGGGATGGGAACCCCTGATTAGGGTAATCAAATCTTCAGCCATCTTAAGCATCTGTTTCTTAGGCATGGGGCCTTGAATTGTAGACTGACGTACAGTCTTTTTTGGTTTTAAAGGAGTTTTAAGCTTAGCATAAGATTTAATGGTGAGTGTAGTCTGTCTGAAGACACCTTCTGCAACCGAAGGTGTTTCCACTGCACTGGGGTCTCCTTCGGCTCCGGTGTCGGAAGGGCCTAATGAAGCTGGCTGCGTCGGCCTAGTAGACTCCGCCTGAGAATCCACAGCTGTCTGGGGTTCCAATTCTGCGGTCGTCAGGGGCTGCGTAGGCACCTCACTGAAAACCGGAGAACCGGCGACAGCCCCAGCAGAGGCCTTGGAGTCTGGCTTGTTCCTAGGCTGCCTGTCCTTATCCTTGCATTTTTTATGAATGTCGGTCGTCGGCTGCTCCGATGGCATGATATAATTAAATTTCCTACCAAAGTAATGGCGTGAGAAGTCAAAATGGCATTTGATAGTTCGTTTATTAAACCTAGCACAAAACCAACAACCTGTGACGTCGTTGTCTGGGCCTAGGCAAGAAATACAATAAGAATGGAAGTCCTTATGAGGTATTTGCTTCCCACAAGAAATGCAATTGTTAACTTTTTCTGACATCGGACTGAGACAAGAAAAGGTTCCCCAATGGGGTACTTAGCTTTATTGAAGACTTCGGACTGAAATTCGAATCGAAAATCTCAGGTGTTGGCCGACCGGCACTTGCGAACTGTTTCTGCTTCGGGCACCGCGCGGCTAGAAAGACTGAAGAAAATGGCGTCGGATGCCTCTTATATATCCCTGGCGCTCTGACATCAGGGAAGAAGCGACAGCAACCAACGCCAGACCAAGACTTTGGAATTCGGGCCGACTGTGGGACCGCCTGACGGCAGGATAACCCAAGTGTGATGGCTGCAGCAGGGTAACACGATGATCATCACACTGGTGAGACAGGTGTGTGTCTCAAAAGAACCCCATGCTCGGGAACAGGCTTTCTATCCACATGGAAGCAGAGTTCATCCCTAACCCTATTCAAACATAACCTTGAACACTGGATAGGAAATCAAATTCATCCCTAGGCTGACTCATATATCTCTTGTAGACAGAGGCCAGTAGTAAACATTCTCTAACTAAAATACCCCAACATTAACTTATCAACCCCCTGCATAACTTTTTAGAACTCCTCCGACTAACAAACTGGTCCAACTCAGACACACGTTACAATGAGACGCAATTGGGTTGAGTTGTGCAGACAGGCTTACAAAGGCCCTGGTGGCCTTTAGCTTAATATGTACCCATGAACCCATGAAATAGCCCAGACAGACCCCCCCCCCACTACACAGACTAGAAATGACAGGAAGCAGGAAATCACCATAAAACGGTAGTTGCTCAAGGGGTGAGCAGTTGTTTTTATAGGTCCATAGGTAGGTACTAGGCTATCGGCCCAAGGGCCTACGTAAGCCTAGCCAACAAGGTTCCCTGGCTTACGCCACCCAAGAAAGTTATTTTCCTGTGCCACTGTCGAGCAGAGACACAGAAGTGATCCCCGGGGTGTATTTCCTATTTCCCATCCACTCAAGATTTTTCTTGAAGAGTGCTAATGAAGAACTTTGCTTGACATATAGGTTCATAGGTAATAATAGGTTCATAGATTTGTACTAAGCTAACTGCCCTTGCAAGCCATTTTAAGCCTAGCCAATTATCTCTTGTGAGACTCAAACCCCACACCTTGTGTTTGTAAGGCAAATACCTTAACCATTAGGCCACCCTCCCAAACCCTTTTCTCCCCATGTCTGCCATCAGTTCCCCCATTCTATTCTACACTGTGAGTGTCATCCATGCAGCTATCACATGTTGTATGCCCTCCTACCCCTTCACTACCCTTTCAGCAGCCTTGATACACATAACTGCCAAGCCTGCTAACATATGCACTTCCTCATGAGTGCCTACCCCCTTAACTACAGCTAACACTCCTTGGTGGAATGGGTGTGCCTGAAGACCCTAGCCTTAGTACTCTGATGCATGTCACTACTGAAGGATTCTAGGCTGCCTCAATTAGAAAAAAAAAAAAAAAAAAAACTAGTGTTGGCCACCAACTCCTATCTACCTTAGCCAGTGTATCCAACTCCCTGGCTGGTACAGATTACAGTAAATGTTTTATTCCTTTTAGAAAATGGAGCCATACTATGGAGAGCAGGTGCGACACGATCTGAGGAAGATTTTATCGAAAGCGCGTATCGTGTGTCAACTAAGGGACTTTTATTTCACTTTTTTGGTTTTTAATTTGTTCAAATTAAACTGTTTTTATTACATTTCTACATTTTTGGACTTTCTTTGAGCTACATTCGCATCTTTGCAGGACGTTAGCCTTGGTGAACCTACTGTCATTGTTTTGTTGCTATTTTTTAGACAGTTCACCGCAGCAGTGGGTGAAGTTTATTTTTATACTATGGAGAGGGGGGCATAACTCTGCAAGTTGAGGTGCAATGTCAGTACATATATCGCATGTGCTACCACATGCATGACACAAGCTGAGACAACTACCAGTTATTTATCAACTTATTCAGATACTGCATACTTCATTTTCAAGTCTCCACCACTGCTCACAACTTTCAAAACAAGGCTAAAGGAAATGTGCATGCCTCAAGTATAATGATTATGCTGAGCTACACAAGCCTGACTCCACTCCTACACACAGTTTTATATCAAGATCACTATGTGCTGAGCTTCTAGATATGGTAATTACTAAAATGAAAGTTATGTACTCACCATAACTATGAATTGGTGTTGTCCATTTTCATTCTTCCACAACGTATGGGGTATCGGATCTGACCCGGCCGTTTTTCTTCCAGACTCTGGACAGGACTCTCGAGCTCCACCCTTACCTATAATGCCCCTTGCTGCTAGTTTACCTCAAATCGAGTTTCCTGTCACTATAATCTACCCAAGGTGAAGATATATAACAAAAGGAAGAATGGCACAGGGGCTCAAACCAGAAAGAATAGCTATGTAAAATCTTACCATAACCATACATGCCCTTCTCTTCCATTTTGCAGTACTCATAACCTTTGGATTAGCCTCCACCTAGCGACCTGAACGTCTGGCCAGTATATAAAAGCCTTAGTCACTGCAAGGTACGTGGGACATCTGACTTTGGCCACAGGGTGTGTGGAACATAAAAGTGATGTCTGCATGTAACTTCTTCAGAACTGAATGCCACAGGTGGACCCCAGTCCCAGGATAGCTGGACAACTCCTGAATCCTCCAGCAAAGTTTTTTTTTTTCTTTTCCAAGGGGTAGAAGGGTGTGATAGAATACTACAATATGGAAAAGGACATTTACGGTTATGGTAAGAAAATTTTACACAACTATTCTATGTCCTTCTATTCTCATGTTGCAGTATCCATAACATTTGGGTAAGTGCCATAGCTCAAAGGGAAGAAAAGGATGGCTTGGAATTGTTTTCCAAAAATCCATGCAGGATTGCCCATGCAAAACCTGCCCTAGATCTGGATATGTGGTCCAGTTTGCAGTGTCTGGTGAAGGTATGGACAGACATCCTGGTAGCTGCTTCTAGAACAGAAGCAGTGTCCAGCCCCTTGAAAAATGCTCCAGAGGAGGCCATGGCCCTAGTGGAATGGGCTTTTATGTTCAAGTCCAGGTGTTTGCCATGGAAGGTATAAAAAAAAAATGAGATGGCATTGGAGACCCAGGTAGAAACAATCTGCTTTGTTGCAACTTTTCCCAGAGCCCTGGGGTGAAAGTAGACAAACAGTCGCTCTGATCTGGTCTTTTCTACGTAGAATCTTCGCTGTCTATGAACATCAAGAGTATGCACGTCTCTCTCACTGTCATTCTGGTGTTGTGGAAAAAAGGTGGAGAGGTGAATACATTGGTTCAGGGACAACTCAATGACCACCTTAGGCATAAAGGATGGGTTAGTCCGTAGGGTTACCCTATCCTTGTGGAAGATTAAAAAGGGTGGGGTGACCATGAGGGCTTGGAGCTCTGACACTCTCCTGGCTAATGTCAGGGCCATCAAAAGCACAGTTTCCAAGTACAGTAGTTTAGAGAGGTTGTAGTTGTTGGCTCACATGGGGCAACGGTGAGCTTCTCTAACATATAGTTCAGGTCCCAGGGCAGAGGAACTGGCCTCCTGGAGGCCCTGAGGTATAGAACTCCTTTCAGGAATAACTTCACTTGAAGTCTAGAAGCAAGTGGAGGGTCAAGAGGCAGACCAGCAGAAATAGCAGCAAGGTGGTCCTTAAAGGAATATACCAACCCTCCCTGCAACAATTCACGCAGATAAGACAGCACCAAGGGAACCTCTCCTTGAAATGGGTCTAGCTGCCTTTTAGATACCAAATGGAGAACCTTTTCCATTTGAACAGATAGGATCTCCTAGTATTGGGTTTCCTGGCCTCCTGCAGGACATTTAGCACATCCTCAGAGCAAAGGTGTCTGAAAGGGATCAAAAATCTATCATCCACAGGGTTAGGCTCAAAGATTCCAAGTAGGGATGGATTTGGGATCCCTTGTCCTGTGCGAGTAGGTCCACTCAGTGAGATAACTTGTGATGATTGCCCTGGCTAAATGCAGGAGGAGGGGGAACCAGTGCTGACTTGGCCAAAAGGGAGTCACCAACAAGATTTTTGGTTTGTCCTGCTGAACTGTCATTAGGACATTTGTAGGAGTGGGAAGGGGGGGGCGTACAGAAACATCCCCTTCCATGAGACAGAGAAGGCATCCGTCGCCCTCATTA
Organism: Protopterus annectens; assembly: GCF_019279795.1. Classification (NCBI taxonomy): domain Eukaryota; kingdom Metazoa; phylum Chordata; order Ceratodontiformes; family Protopteridae; genus Protopterus; species Protopterus annectens. The sequence goes on from NC_056741.1 coordinate 276,424,244, forward strand.
GGGGCTGGGTGCCCTGGTACAAAACTGTGGAAGTTGTCTGATCAGACGGGAGGCAAACAGATCTACTTGTGGCATACCCCACCCATCGACTATGTCCAGAAACACATCCCTGTGCAGCATCCATTCGTGTGATTGTAACATGGACCTGCTCAAGATGTCTGCCTGAGTGTTCTGAGCTGAGGGGATATAGACAGCCTGCAGAATGACTCCATGCTGGACCGCCAATTCCCAGGCCTGGAATGCAAGTCAGCATAGCAAGTATGATCTTGTTCTCCCCTGTTTGTTCACATACCAAAAAACAGTAGCATTGCCCGTTAACAACTTCAAGGGTCCTTGCTTCAGAATACCTTGGACAGCCCTCCGTGCAAAGATTAGAGCCCTCATCTCTCTGATGTTGATGTGCTCCCTCTTAAAAGGGCCTGTCCATGAGCCTTGCACCTTCAAGCTGCCCACAGCAGCTCCCCAACCAGGTCTGAAGCATCTGTGTACATTTTGTGGACTGGAGTTAGGAGTTCAGAGAGACTTGATCCACCCACCAAAGGATCTCCTTCCTTAGGCATGGAAAGAAAGGAATGGTGTAGTCCAAGGGGTGGGAGTGTTGGGTCCATGTGGACCTGAGGTACCAGTGAAGTTTCCTCATGTGGAGTCTTGCCAGTGGCAACATGGGAATTGTAGACACCATATACTCCAAGAGCCTGAGGTATTCTCTTGCTGTCATTGCAGGGGCGTGGATGACAGACAACAGGCATTCCTTCAGGCTTTCCACCTTTTGGGGTGGGAGGAATACCATCAAAATGTCTGTCCTGATTCTGCTCCCCAATAAAACTTGTTCCTGGGAGGGTTTTAAGCTGGATTTGGGGAACTTAATGGCGAATCCCAGAGAGTGCACAACAGAAATTACTGTCTGGAGATGGTTCTGGAGGGTACTGTATCAATCTGCCTGGATCAGGAGGTCATCCAGGTATGGGTAAATCTGTATCCATAGGACCCTGCAATAGGCTACCACTGGAGCCAGACACTTGGTGAATATGCTTGGAGCAGTAGACAGTCCAAAGGGTAAAGCAGAGAATTGAAAATGCGAGGAACCCACAGAGAAGATAAGTACTTCCTGTATTTGGGCCAGATAGGGATACACAGGTAGGCATCTTTGATGTCCAAGGTGGGGAAAACTGCCTGAGGCATTAGCAGTGGAAATAGAGTCTGAAGCGTGAGCATGTGGAAGGTGGGTACTTGAAGAAAAAGGTTGAGGTGACAGAGATCCAAGAAAGGTCTCCATGGGCCATCCTTTCTTGGGACCAGGAAAAATCTGGAGTAAAAGCCCCTTCCTTTTTATGATGCAGGAACTGGTTGGATAGTCCCTTGAGAGAGGAGGCTGTCCAAGACTGGTTGGAATAGGGAAGCTCATCATTTGGTGGTTGTGGGATCCCTCTTAAGAGTTTACGAATGGCCCAAGTCATGAATTAACCCTTTTCTATGATTGACCAGACCCACTTGTCTGAGGTAATGCTTTGCCAGAAAGAGAGACATTGAGACAGTCTCTGGGAAAGGGGTATAGGATGTGGAGGAGGAGGAGGCAGGTAGTCACAGACAACCTGCCTTGTCCTGAAATGGAGGTTTCTGGGTTGGTGTCTGGGCAGGCCTGGAAGGTGTCTGCTACTTTCTGGAACTCTTTTTGCCCCTAGGAGGAGGAGCAGCAGCAGACTGTTTTTTAATCAATTGGGTCATAGTAGGATAATTTCTGTGGAATTTAGGAATTGGTGATGCAAACAAATGTTTCAAGTCCTGCAGTTCTTTCCCCTTCTGTTGAAGGGTTTTGAAAAGTTCTGCCACCTGGGCTGCAAACAAGGCAGCATTGTCCAGGGGAGCACCTAGTTGTTTAGCCCTATTGTCAAGTAGGGGTCACAGCCTCAACTAAGAGTACCTTCTGAGCGCTGAGGCAGGAGCTGCAGATCTGGCCAAGGGCTTTGCAGCATCATAACTGTATTGGATTGAGTGTCTTGTCACTTGTGAGGACAAGAAGATCAGGTTAGAGATTTGTGACTTTGTGGCCGAATCAGGGAGATCATCCAAAAGCTTTGAAGCCTGAGTCAAAAAGGCCAGGGAATACTTAGACATATGTGTCTGGTAGTTGATGGCCCTAAATGCCAAAGTGGCAGAGGTGTATACCTTCTTGCCAATTCTCTCCATAGTTTTGCTGTCCTAATCAGTAGGAAGGACAGAGGTAGAAGGTAGCAGAATCTGCAACAGGGCATTTTACTAGAAACTTCACCCCTTCTAGGACCTTATAAAATCTGTCAGGCGTTCTAGGAAAAGGGATTCAGGATTTTTAGAAGCTGCAGAAAAGGTATCTAAGAAGGCTGGCAGGACTGGTGGAATGGCAGAAGGTGAAGGGGTATCCATTTGTAGGAGTTCATAATGCCTCTTTTGGACTTCAGACATTTGAAAAAAACTGTCATCCAAGAGAGATGGTTTCTCCAAAGGTAAGGTCCACCCCAGGGGGAATCTGCCTCAGCAGAGTCCTCCTCTGGGGAGGCATATCCTTGGCGGGGGGGGGGGGGGGGGCATTTCTGAAGCATAAGACAGAGAATCCTCTGAAGAAGAAGAATCTGAAGAGTCTTTGGCCTACATTGTAAGAGGTTCTACAGTCTGAGGCCTAGGGCTGATAGGCTGATAAGAGGGGCAGCTGGAGGAGAAGCAGCCATGGGAGGCCTATGGGCCATAAAGGCATTAAACAAACACTGAGAGAAAGTTTGCCAATTAGGCAAGCTCTCAGGAGATGAAGTCACAGGTTTGGTTTATTGTTTCTTTTTTAAAGAAGAAACAGGCCTGGATGGCGTAGGCCACTGGGGGATTGTCGGGTGGGAGAAGTGCAGCAGAAGACTCAGGCCTGGTTAACTTTGGCCTTCTTTTTGGTGGCTCGTCAGTATGGCCGGATGGCCCTTCCAACACAAGAGTGAGATGTTTGAGGTGTTGGCTCTCTAAATAGATATTAAGGGTGTGCAGATGGCTGAGAAGAGCCTTTGGAACAAAGACCTGACAAACTGCTCAGGACTTCTGGTCATGGTTGGGCCCTGGGCATCCTTATGTGGGATCTGACGTCCACACCTACACTTTCCTTTTCTGGATGACATGAACCTGGGCAGGCATGCAGTGACCAAAAAAGAACAAGAAAAAGGCCCCAATGGAATACTTATCTTTAAATCGCAAGATCCGACAGCAGAGATGGCAGGATGAGCTGATGTTCAACTTGCGGTGCAGAGATGGCAGGATGAGCTGACGTTCGACTGGCGACACAGAAGTTCTGAGGAAGGTACATGCAGATGTCACTTTTATGGCCCACGCACCCTACGGCCAAACTCCAGATGTCCGACATACCTTGCAGTGACTAAAACTTTTGTATACTGGCCGGAGGTTCACGTCGCTAGGCAGAAGCTAACCCAAAGGTTATGAATACTGCAACATGAGAATAGAAAGAAATCAGTGGTTCCAAACACACAATTTTATGAGGTCACTCTCAAAGAGGAGGAGAGGGGAACGGAGGGAGAGGAGTTGAGAATGAAAATGGGCAACACATTCATAGTTATGGTGAGTATATAACTTTCATATCTGATGTTGCCATTTTCATTCATTCCTCAACGGATGGGACAAGAGTCCCCACCAACAATATTTCTGGATGGCCCTCAAGGAATGATATTCCTGAGTAACACAGAACCAAAGGCAGCCTTGTTTCTAGAGACAATATCCAACTTGTAATGAGCAATAAAGGTAAGAGCACTGGACCAAGTGGCTGCTGCACAAATATCCTCAATGGAAACTCTGGCCCTTAAGGCGGCAGATGTAGCCATAAACACATTGGAGCGAGCTTTTGGGCACCTTGCCAAAGGTAAGGCTTTCAAAGAATAAAAATAAGAAATATCATCTGAAATCCTTTTAGCTAGGCTGACTTTAGAAACAGGTTTTCGCAATTTGTTACAGCCAAAGGAAACAGAGTTGGTCAGATTTCCGAAAATCCTTCGTTCTGCGTAGATAAAAATGAGGTTGCCTATGTACATCCAACAGGTGAAGCATGTATTCCTCCTTTACTAGAAAATTTTGGAAAGAAAACTGGCAAATTTATTACCTGATTGATATTCTTTTCAGAAGCAATTTTTGGTAATAAGGATGGATTAGTACATAAAGGAAAATCAAACAGGGCGGTTTTGAAGTGAGTGCTTGGAGTTCAGAAACTCACCTGGTGGAAGTAATAGCCGCTAGGAAGACTGTTTTCCAAGAAAGAAATTTAAGGTCAGATGTAGCTGAAGGCTCAAAGGGAGTTGAGCCAAGCTTTGTAACACAAGCATGTGATACCAAGATGGAGTACGATCTTGAATCGGAGGTTTAAGCTGTAAAGTGCCTTTAAAGAATGCTCTGCATATCCTGTTTGAAGTTAGAGGAAAAGCATCATCTCCAGTGTAAAAATTAGAAATGGCTGCTAGCTGAACTTCGATAGTGGAAAAACTAACATCTCCCTGAAAAATAGAAGCCAGGAAATTCAAAATAGCAGGGGACGGGAGCAGTAAAGGGATCCAATTGTCTCTACTGTGCCAGATGGAGAATCTTTTCTATTTACTCCTGTACAGTTTCCTGGTTGCAGGTTTCTGGGAAGATATTAATATTCGGCAAACTGGGGAAGAAAGCCTGGATTGTTTAGCCATCACTGGAATTTGAAAAAACATGCAGTCAACTTGAGGCCTAGAATGCCTGGATGAACCATCCCTGAGGGATGAGATAGCAGATCTGGACTGGGGTCCAGTGTCCAAGGAGTTCATAGAAGGTGAGACCATAGAAAGGGAAATCAAACTTGCAAAGGCTAGAAACGGGCAGTGAGGATAACCTTGCTCTTCAACCATAGTACTTTTTGAAGAAATTTGGGTATTAAGAGGTAGGGGAGGATAAGCATACAGGAGACTGGAGGGCCAAACATATAGTACAGCATCTCTCAGTGACCCCTCCCCCCAAGGGGGGATTAAAGCAAAGAACCTGCTGCACTTGGGGTGATGGAGATCGCAGCAAGATTGACCCCATCTGCGGAAGAGCCTTTCTGCCATTGTATGACAGAGACAACTCGTGAGGCTTCAGGACAGTTGGCTTTCCCTGGTATATGCATTGCTACTAGAAAGCACTTGGAAGAGATCACCCACTATCAGACTCTCAATGCTTTTCGGCAAAGAAGGTAGGACCCACCCACCCCCCCACCCCACGTGTGCTGATGTACCGTACCACTTGACATTGTCCCTCTGAGTAGGAATTGTCCCTACAGAAAACGTTCTGAAATGCCTGAAAAGCAAAAAGGACCGTTCTCATCTCCAAGACATTTACATACAGATAGCTCTCTTCTGGGGACCACATGCCTTGAACAGTCCATCCCAAGTAATGCCCCTACCACCCCCAACTGGGAGGCATCAGTGATCAGCATGGCCTTTGGGGAAGGAAGGATAAAGGAACATCCTTGACATACATTGTTGGACTGTACCCAAAGCAGGGAATCTCTGCAAAGCTGGAAAAGTTTTACCAGATTATTCATTGGATGTTGAAGACTCAACCATTGTACTGCCAAGGTCTACTGTAGAATTCACATGTGAAAGCGAGCAGTGGGTAGTGGAGTAATCTCTGCTGGGACTGAACAAAAGGCCTCGAGTACTAGCTCTGATGGTGGAGAAAGATGCGATAAGATTTGACATATGAATTCTCAAAGTATGAGTCCTGTTTTGCAGTAGAAAAGCCAACTGACTGATGGTGTCCAGGTGAGCTCCTATGAGATCCAAGACTTGAACTGGCTGAAGATGAGATATGGGAAGACTGACTGTGATCCTCAGGTACTGAGTAATTTCTGGTTTCCTCTAACAGATGCCTGGTTGGAGCGGTAAGGAGCCAGTCATCCAAATAAGGAAACACACTGAATCTGCACAGTCAAAGATGAGCTGTGACACTGCCATATATTTGGTGAACACCCTGAGACCAAAGGGCAGGGCTCTGAAATGGTAATGACTGTTCCTGAAGAGAAAATGAAAGTACCTCTGAGAGAGAGTGTTTATTTTGATGTGATAGTGCACATCCTGGAGGTCTATGGAGAAAGTGCAGTTGTGTACACTTACCATAAATGTAGATGTTAGAGTGTATTCACTGTTGCAGTCATTACATTTGGGTTATCTGCTTGCAGGTAGCTCTCAGTCGGCCTGATTATCAAAGTCTTGGGTCCTGCGTCGGTTGCTGTCTCATCTTCCATAACGTCAGTTAGTCAGGGGGGGGTATAAAGCATGCAGCCAACGCCATTACTTCAGTTTTTCTTGCCCCAGATGTCAGGTGCCCCCATAATGGGAAGCTATTATATACAAGGTTACACCTCCAACAAAAAGCAAATACACCAGAAAGCTTAAATATAGTAAATAAGAAGGGAGATATAGTCAATAGATGTCAGGGGGATGGAGGGAGGGTAACCAGGACTGCAACAGTGAATACACTCGAATATCTACATTTATGTTAAGTGTACACAACTGTATTATGTTCTTCGTGTTTCACTGTTGCAGTCATTACATTTGGGCAGATTCCCAAAGCTAAGGAAGGGAGGAGGCAAATTAGAGAGCATTAGGACCAGCTATTAGGCCCTGCAAGACTGCAGTGGCAAAACCAGCTCTGGATTTAGAAAAAAAAGTGGCAAGTGGTAATGCTTGGTGAATGTATGAACAGAACTCCAGGTAGTAGCTTCTAGGATGTCCCTGGTAGGAACACCTCTAAGAAAGGCTGTAGAAGTAGATGCAGCCCTGGTGGAATGGGGTCTTATCCCCTGTGGGGTAGGTTTTCCATGGTGCTTATAGCAGAAATGAATGCAATGGCCTATCCACTTAGAAAAGGTTTGCTTTGAAATGGCCTTCCCCTCTACCCCTGCAGCAAAGGAAACTAACAGCTCTTCAGACTTCCTGAGAGGCTTAGTCCTGTCCAAATAAAATCTAAGTTGTCTGTGCACATCCAAGGAGTGCAGTACTCATTCTCCTTTGTTCTGTGGATTAGAAAAGTAGGTTGGCAAATGAATGGACTGATTAAGGGCCACACTGTATACCACCTTGGGTATAAAGGAAGGATTGGTCCTGAGGGACACCCTGTCCGCATGAAAAATGATGAAGGGCTCCACTGCCATGAGGGCCTGTAATTCAGACACCCTTCTTGCTGAAGTGATGGCTAGAAGGAAGGCTGTTTTCTAAGAAAGGAATTTCAACTCTGCAGTTGCAGCTGGCTCAGAAGGGTTTAGAGTAAGCTTCTCCAATACAAAGTTATGGTCCCAGGCTGGAGTAGGGGCTCTTCTGGGTGGTCTTAAATTTTTGGCCCCTCTGAGGAATTGTTTCAGTAGGGGATGAGAGAAGAGGGGTAGGCTCAGTATTATAATGTGCTGAAATGGCTGAGGCATGAATTTTAATAGAAGAGAAGGAAAGGCCCTTGTGAAGCATCTCTGTTAAGTATTAAAGGATATGCGGTAAACTGGGCATTGTTGTGCCCATCCCCTGGGTCTGGCCCCAGGAATAGAATCTTTTCCACTTTTCAGCATAGGATTTTCTAGTACTAGGCCTCCGTGCCTTCAAGATGACATCCAGCACTTGCTTGCTGAGGGATGGTATAGGAGGACTCCGGTAATTAGCCAGGCTGCAGGGTTCAGGGTTTGAAGATGGGGGTGCAGAATCTGGCCCTCCTGCTGGGACAGTAGGAAAGGAATCTGAGGCAGGTGCCATGGTTCCAGCAGTGACATACTGTGCAAGAGGGGGTACCAGTGTTGGCGTGGTCAGTCTGGTGCAATGAGTATTGTCCTTGGTTTGTCCTGTTTGATCTTTAGTAGAACTTTCGAGAGGAGAGGCAGAGGGGGAAAGGCATAAGCTGAGAGGCTTTCCCAGGTGAATGACAGGGCATCCACTTTCCAAGCTTGTCTGTAGCGAGTCCTTGTGCAGAATTTGTCCAATTGGTAGTTCTGAGGGAAGGCAAACAGGTCCTATCTCTGGGCTCCCCATTTGTTTCTCAAAATGTTGAATATAAAGTTATGTACTCACCATAACATTCCATCTGAGTAGTTATACTTCATTTTCTGCAACCTGTGGGTATTCGGATCAGAGCCGGCAACATTTTATCAAGCATCTGCTCCAAGCTCCTCCCCTTACCCATAATCCCTCACCACTCCTACCTTCCCTCAGATCGAGTTTTCCACTAACGAAACTATTAGCAACTCAATAACGTTAACCTAGAACAGGTTCGGGGAAGGAGGGAGGAACGGTTGAAGAAAATGGTGAGTACATAACTTCTTTATCTGAAGTAGTTAACTTAATTTATCTGCAACCTGTGGGACAGAGTCCCCAGCTACCAAAACTCCTGGGAGGCCCTCATGAAGAATATTCCTGAGCACCACACCCAAAGGGTACTCTCCCTCTAGAGATCATATCCAACTTATAATGAGAGCTGAATGTATGTGACCTTGCCCAGGTCGCTGCTGCACAGATATCATCCAGAGAAACCCTAGACAAAAAGCAGCAGAAGTTGCCATAGATCTGGTGGAATGGGCTTTAAAAGGACCAGGTGGGGATAGGCCTTTATCCCTATAGACTTGCAGTATACATTGTGTAATCCACCTGGCTAAGGAGACCTTGGAAATGGCTTTGCCCAAAAAGGGTCTAGAAAAGGACACTTATAATTAGTCAGATGTGAGTGAAAAACAATTACCGCTATCCTCCCAAAGTATCCTGTGGCAAAACAACAGCACCAAATGTCAAAAAGTAACCAGTAGGATACACCACGAGAGCACTTCTAGTTCAGCAAATCCTTTTATTCCAAAACGAAAAGTACACAGATAAATGAGCGCTTTCGCGTGCTTCTGGCACGCTTCTTCAGATATAAATTAACTGTTCACCCTGGTTCTTTTTATATCAAACAAACTTCACATCATTACCTCAATTAATCAATTTAATGACTCACACCCAAAGTCTAATTGATTAATGAAGAGATGGCAAGTAGTTACACAGTGCATCACTTTCAGAACATGTATTTTACTTTTTACAAAAATACTAAAATGCATTTAGTTCTTTCCGAATCAACTTGTTCTAATTATATCTCTCATCAGGTTACCACTTCATATTCCTAATAATTCACTCTAAAAAACAATATTCATAACCCCTAAATTAAAAGTAAAACAATCTAGTTGAAACTTCAAATTAATAATGAGCACCAGCCGGCATTATAGCCATTCTCAGGAGAATCCCGTTCTATTTGTTGGCAGTTAATATTCATAACAAGTAAAAATTGAATCTTTTTACAATATTCATGAATAATGTCGCTCTTGTGATGAATATAGGAGAATGCATCGTGCAACATAACACTTTCCATAATATCTGTGTGTCAGAAGGAAGATAGGGTGCTTCTATGAAGCTAGGAAGATCTCCTCCGCTATTGACTGTTTCAGAGACCACTCGTATGGCATTAGAATAGCCTGACTCAATCTGTCTGCTAAAATGTTGGAGCATCCTGGGATGTGCGTTGCGATCAGAAATCGACTTGTGGAAATCGCCTACTCCCACACACTCATGGCCTCGCGGCAGAGAGGGTAAGATCTGGTCCCTCCTTGTTTGTTGATGTACCAGACAATGGACATGGTGTCTGAATGAACTGCAATCGTCCCCCAGGGGGAGAACAGTGTGAAAGGCTTGCAACGCTAAAAGCACTGCCCTCATCTCCAGAACATTGATACACAATCTGGTCTCAGTTTGGGACCACGTGCCTTGGACTGTCCTTCCCAAAAAGTGACCCCCACCTGAGCTGGGAGGCGTCCGTGGTCACTGTGGCTTGGGCTGGGGATGTTAGGAATGGGTGAGCTGCCAAGATTTCCAGCTATTGGAGCCACAAAAGAAGAGAAGTCTTGCAGGCTTTGCTGATCCGTATAGGGTAGACCATGGGGAGGTCTAACCAAGACCACTGAACTGCCAAGGTCCACTGAAGCACCCTCATGTGAAGGCACGCACATGGTAGAATTGAAACTGCTGCTGCCATGGAGCCTAGGGCACGGAGAACGTCGTCGCCATCGGTGTCCTGGGGCCGAGGATTACTGACACATGGGCCCGTAGGTTCTGGATCCTGTCCTGAGTGAGGAAAAACTTGTAATAGTAGAGTGTCCAACCGTGCCCCTAGGAATTCAAAGGTCTGTGTCGGATTTAGGCAGGACTTGGAGATGTTGATAGTGATCCCTAGATTGACTGCCAGATGCATGAAAGAGTCTCTGGCCATGCAAAGTAGATGCTTGGTGGTAGCAGCAAGGAGCCAATCGTCTAGGTAAGGAAACACCTGAATTCCCTGAAGCCTCACGTGAGCCGCTACTACTGCCATAACCTTGGTAAACACCCTGGGGGCTATGGTGAGACCAAAGGGTAGGGCTCTGAACTGGAAATGACTGGCTCCCAGTTGGAAGCTAAGAAATCTCCTGGAGCTTCTGCAAATCTTGATATGGTAGTAAGCATCCTGGAGGTCCATCGAGCACATCCAGTCACATCCTCGGAGATAAGGTAGGATGGACTGTAAGGTAACCATCCGGAATTTCTGCTTGGCTAATGACAGGTTCAGGGTAGACAGGTCCAATATGGGTCTGAGGTCCCACATCTTTTTTGGCACTAAAAAGAACCTGGAATAAACGCCTAATCTGGACTGATCTGGGGGGACCGGATCGATGGCCCAACTGTAAAGCAGCTTTGAAATCTCTTGTGCTGCGGCCTCCCTTTGAGCGGGTGGGACATCCGGGAAGTGCTTTGATTGTATAGGTGGGGTGATGAATGGGATGGAGTATCCTCTGGATATTATTTGGAGCACCCAACGGTTCGTTGTGATGGACTCCCAAGCCGTTAGGTACAATGACAATCTTCCCCCGACTGTCCCCCGACTGTCTCCAGAGTAGAACAGTCGGGCAACCCCTCAGGGTTGCTGTGCAGGCCGGTCCAAGAAGGTCTCCCTTGACCCAAAGTTCTTCGGACCCCCTCTGCCTCTGGGGCGGTGTCTGTCTTGTCCCCCTCTGCCTCTAGGAGATGAGTTATCCTGAGTGTCGTGGGAAAATTGAGATTTTCTGAACCACATCATCTTCTGCCCTCCCTGATTCCTAGAAAAGGATCTTTGAGGGCAAGAGAAGCAGACTCCGATGGCAGACAGAGTCTTCCCGTCCTTCTCGCTCTGGACTACGGTGTCACGAACAGTCTTCCCAAAAAGGGAGGAACCGTCAAAGGGAGCACTCATGAAAGATGCCTTGAAGGGATCCGTGAATTGAGTCTGAGCCAGGTGTGCCGCCTCATAGCTACGACAGTCCCAGCCACCCTAGCCGCACCTTCCGTGGCATGGGAAAGAAGATGCATGGACGTGTTAGAAACAGTTTTCAGTCGACATTTTCGCCGAGAACAGCCGCTTGTCCTCTGGCGACAAGGACTCTGGGGGCGACAGAGCGAATTCCGTGACCAGGTCTCGCTGGAGTTGAATGACGTGTGACAAATAATTCAGTACTCATATGGAAAACGTCGCTGAAAAAAAAACTCACTTCCCAAAGCGGTCCAACCGCCCTAGACTCTTTTTCCAGAGGGTGGACCAAAGAACTTTCCTGAGCCAGGTCTCTCTTGGTGGCAGCTGCCACCACCATAGCATCCAAAAGGGATCCCTTGCACCAAGCCTGTCTGTCTGTGGGAGGAGAAAGGATCCTGTCTGGGTGTCTGGGTATTGGCGCTATGGTGTCAAGCTCCTTCCATGCCCGTGTGGTGATAAAATCCACTAATGGATCTGCAGGAGGAGTCACCCAGGATGTAGATGGGCCCATGCCAAAGGCCTCCAAGAATACTGATTCGTCCGTTGAGGGTTTTGGGGGTGACCAACCTCCCCTCTGGCGGTGGATTTCCATGATGTCTCCAAAGGAGTCATCTTCGGGACATGACCTGGGGGAACCCTCACCTTCATCCAAGTCAGTATCTTACGTGAGGGACTCGGGCGAGTCCATGTGCCTCCTCTTACACAAATGCTTACGTAGGGCCTCCTCAGTGAGACTCTCTGAAGAGGGCTCGTAAGTCATGGGTGGTTCCACAAAGGGATCCACCTGGGGGTCCTCTGGCATGGGCTGTCCCTGGGACAGGCTGATGGGAGTCATGACCAAATCCAAGGCAGCCTGGGCGTAAGTCCAAGGCAATGGGCTGGGGTCTCAATCCCTGGGAGAGAACCCACTCCACCACGTCGAAGGCCGAAGGAGAAGAATTTCTCCCCGGCTCCGTCGTAAGGATCGGGGCCAAGGTAGCTAGGGTTCAGAAGGAACGGCTCGGATCCAACAAAGTTGGAGCCGAAGACATCTTCGTTCCCTCGGATCCGGCTCCCCTTATCTCGACCCTGAGAGTTGCTCAGATCTGAACAAGTCTGATCAGAGGAACTCAAGGTAAAGGCCAGCGTCGAGGTTGGAGGAACCGTCAGCGCCGAACCCCCATAAACCCGGATCCATAAACCCAGAGACCGACAGTCGGATCAGGGAAGGAGAGAGAGGATGGAAGAAGGGCATAGAGGTCCCCTCTCCGGCCGGAGAGGGGCCTGGCAAGACTCCCATTTGAATTTGGGTCTGAATTAATCTATGCATCACCCTGTCCACGTCAAGCTCCGAAAGACTCAGAGTCGACCTTGAGGAGGCGACCGACTCGGATCTGGCCCTATAAGATGACCTCAAAGAAGGCCTCCGATCCAAGGGCTCCGTCGGCTACGGGGAGAACCTCAGGGAATGGAGCCGAGGAGAAGTGGTCCTAACAACTTTCACAGGTGGACTGGGAAAAGGCTCCCGCTCATGAGATTGCTTGCGGTGCCTCTCTACCCTTTTCTCTCTCTCTTTTTTGCCCTTATCTGCAGCTTTTGTCCCCGCCTCAGCGGGCTTAGATGGAGGTTGAGTTCCAGCCTGAAGTGTGTGTGTGTGTGTGTGTGTGTGTGTGTGTGTGTGTGTGTGTGTGTGTGTGTGTGGGGGGGGTTGGTCGGCTACAGGAGCCGATGTCGAGGCCGTCGTCTCTAAGGCAGAAACTGGTAGCAGGCCCTTGGCTACCAGTTTCGCCTTCCTTTCTTTGAGGGCTCTGGGACTGAACCCTGCACACACAGCACATGGCAAACTAAGATGGGGAATGCCAAGGCAAATAACACACAGAGCGTGGCTATCAGCCGGTGAAAGCTTGTGGCCACACACTGTGCATTTCTTGAACATTGGTTTAGGCTGGTCAGCCATAATACACTCCACTGAGCCAAACGCTAAACTAGACATACGCAAACTCAGGGGTTGGCTAGGCCTACTCTATTCAAGAAAGAAACACAAACTTTTTAACTACTTTTTTTTTTTTTTTTAACAAACCGACAACAAGACGAAGCTGCGTTTGACTCGGGTTCCATTTGCCCTGGATGCACTGCCCTGCCAAGTGAGCCCCGCATGCATAGTCTGATGCGTCTGTTAGGGTTTGGGTGGCAGGGGGTAGAGAGAATGGCAGTCCCTTGTTGTGGTGGCAGGCCTCTGCCCACCAAAGGAACTCTGTCTTTATGCAAGGAATGATAGGAATTCATTGACTCTAGGTCCTGAGAATGTTGGCACCATAGGCTTTTTAGATACCATTGAAGTTTCCTCATATGCAGTATTGCATATGGAATTAGTAGAATGCAAGAGGCCAAGAACCCCAGGGCTTGCAGAATTTCACTTGCAGATAGCCGGGTCTTTGTGGCCAGTAATTTGAAGTAGGCTGTCAAATAAACTTGTTTCTCTGGCGTGAGGTAGGCCATCTGGGAAGTTGTATTCAAGCTTTCTCCCAGGAATACAATTTGTTGGCAGGATACTAGGTGTGATTTCTTTTCGTTTATGGTGTACCCCAGTGAGGTTAGCATTTTGTTTACAAAAGTCAGATGATTTAAAAGTATGTCCTGGCTTTCTGCCTGAATTAGACAATCGTCCAGGTATGGGTATATTTGAATATTTCTTTGCCTGCAGAATGCAATGACTGGAGCCAGGCACTTTGTGAATACCCTGGGCGCAGTAGATAAGCCAAAGGGCAGTGCAGAGAACTGACAGTATAAGTGGCCTGCTCTGAAGCGTAGGTATTTTCTGCAAGATTCCCTTACTGGGATGTGCAGGTAAGCTTCCTTTAAATCCAATGTTGCCAACCAGGCATTTTTGCCTAGCATGAGAAGCAGTTGATGAAGAGTTAGCATTTTGAATTTTGCTATTTTCAAAAAGGTGTTTAAGATGGACAGGTCCAGGACAGGATGCCAGTTGTCTTTTCTAGGTACCAGGAAAAGTCTTGAGTAAAAACCTTGTCCCCACTCCTCTTCTGGGAAAGGGTGAATAGCCCTGATACTTAGTAGAGAAAGAACCAGCTTCTGAACCTCTGCCCACAGATTTTGGCGTATGTCTGGCCAACCATTTGGGGTTGGTAAGGTGTGGAAGTGGAATCTGCATCCTTGGGAAACTATATTTAAAACCCATTTGTCTTGGGTAATGAGTTCCCAGTTTTTTGCATGAAGGGTGATCTTTCCCCCTAAAGGCGCAGTCAGGTGAGCAGGGATTGGAAGGTCTAAGGTTAAGTCATTGTGACAATTTACCATAGGGATGGTCTTACTACTTCGAGCTTTGGAAGTGGGAACCCCCCACTGCTTGGGCCTGTGAGTACCTTGAAACTGAAGCCTGGGTGGTCTGCTGGTCCTGGGTTTGGACTGAGAAGGCCTGGAAGAGACAGGAAAGGACCAATTCTTAGAAGGCCAATGTCTACTAAATCTGGGAGGCTGTACTTGCAGGAAATCTTCAACAGTTTGCATAGATTTAGTTTTTTCCTCCATATTTTTAAGTAATACTTCTGCTTTGTTGCCAAACAGGAGGTCTTGGTTTAAGGGAGCATCCATTATGATCTGGCAAAGTTTGCTCCTTAAGCCAAGTATGCCTCCTAAGTACAGACCCAGTGACTGCAGCCCTGCAAAATGCCTCATGGAGTCAAAACCACATTGCAAAGTATGTTTACCAACTTGTTCAGCTGAATGCATTAGATCCTGTAAATCTTTATTTTCAGCACAGTCAGGAATCAACAGCATTTTCTGTTTAAGTAATCCAATAATATGCTACTGATACTTTAACATATGAAACTGGCAGTTTAAGGCCCTAACGGCCAAAGCAGCAGAAGTGTATACCTTCTTACCCCATCTTTCCAGGGCCCTGGAATCTCTATCAGAGAGGGTAGGTTTTTGGCAGTAGTACGAACAAAAATGGCACAGAATCAACGGCAGCGTACTGGTAAAATTTAATGGAGTTCAGCAACCAATGAACAATAAAAACTGTGTTCACAGCAAGTAAAACAAAAAAGCCAACAAATTCAGATAAAGCGCTTTTCGTCTGTTGAATAAACAGACTTCATCAGATCATAGCGCAACGTAGGTTTGGTATTTTTACTGTTCAAGATAGGTCACAAGTTATATCAATGAGTTATATATTTGTTTGGTATTTGTGGTGTTTTCACACCATCTACCATTAGGTTAGCGTTACTTTTGGCTGGTTATGTAATAACAATATTGACTTTTTACTTTAATATTAATTTAGAACTAACCATAGTATTGATGGTGTTCACCTACCAGCGCTTTAATCTAGTGGTATGATTCTTCACTCTTATTTAATATACACACATACTTTTTTATTCTTACACTATTGTTTTTTGTTCCACAGCTTTCCTGCTCTGTTTTAGGTTTCTTATGTGTACAGAACGTAGTATTTTTACTTAGAGCAATAAGACGCGATCTGTAGCATTTTTAACCGTTATAACAACTAGTAGGAAATAACAACTCACTGGTGTTTTACTTATTAACTGTTTTACTTTTTGTAATTTGCGGCGTTACAATTTTGTGGGTACATTTGTACATTGCATTTTAAACAGTAGGTTAGAATAAGCTTTGAACTTAAGAGTGTTAATGATAGGTTATATTCACCATTGTTATGATTTTGTAAACACACCTGTATATTGTTTTTAAACAGTAGGTTGGAGCTAACTTTGAATTTAGAGCATCAACGATAGTTTAAACCTATCATGTGACCACAGTATCACCTTTAAATAGTTCAAACCTACATTGCGCTATGATCTGATGAAGTCTGTTTATTCAACAGACAAAAAGCGCTTTATCTGAATTTGTTGGCTTTTTTGTTTTACTTGCTGTGAACACAGTTTTTATTGTTCATTGGTTGCTGAACTCCATTACATTTTACCAGTACGCTGCCGTTGATCCTGTGCCATTTTTGTTCGTTGTTCTTGTACCAGTTTTTACTTTTTGGTGTTTGGATTTTTTGCAGTAGTAGCCTTAATGCCTTTGGGTCCCTGTGAAGTTGTCTCTGGAACCGCAGCAAGATTCTTAAAGAGGAACTTGTGAGAGTCAGACACTCTGTAATACTAGTCAGGTTTCCTGGGAGCCGTAGGTAAAGTGTCTGGAGCCAGACTAGATTCCAAGAAGGCATCATCTACAATGTCCAGTACAGGAGGGATAGCTAAAGGCCTGTGTTGAGGTAGGAGTCAGAATTCCCTAAGCCTCTTTTTGGAGTCAGAGTAATCCTGGTTTTCTCAGTGAAACTGCTCCTTAAGAGTATGCAAAGTTTCCCCAAAAGAGAAATCTTCTGGAGGGGAAGCAGAGGGAATGGAGTCCTCTGCATCAGAATCCTCATAGGTAGACAAGGGCAAATCCTGGTCATCAGAAGAAACAGAAATTTCAGAATCCTGATCAGAAGAATCAAAAGGAAAATCAGTTCTAGATCTCTTAGACGGAGAGGGCTGGCTTCCCCCAATTAAAGTAATAAGGTCTGCAGCCATTCTAAGCATTTGTTTTTTAGGCATATGGGCCTGACCATGTGGTCTGGGCATCTGTTTTCTAGGCATGGATAGAGATTTAGGCCTTGAAGAAGAAGATGGCATTGGTTTGATATGCAAGTCAGTAGGCCTGAATACTCCCACAGAAGCCGGTGCCTGCACAGCGGCTCCGGACCAATCCAAGGTAGAGACATTCGCAGGTTCCATAGTCGAAGAAGCATCTCGTGGCATACCGGACTCCGAATGGGTCTCAGTAGAGGCCTGCAAATCTGAAGTAGAGGGTATCAGGGGCTGTGAAAGAGCCTCACTGAATACCGGCAAACTGGTGACTAGCTTAACGGAAGTGTCGTTGTCAGCTTTGGACCAATGCGGTCTGTCTTTACGTTTTTTTCAGAATGTCAGTAGTCGGATGGCTTACCGAAGCCATTTCTGTATAACTGAACCAAGTACCGAAATAGTTTGATGCGAAAATGAACCGTCGACAAATATTTCAAGGATTGAATAAGGCACAAAACCAACAGCAAGGGATGTCATGGTCTGGACCTAAGCAAGGAATGCAGTACGAATTAAAATCTTTATGTGGTATTTGCTTTCCACAAGTAATACAATTGTTAACTTTTACTGACATCGGTTTAGAGCAAGAAAAAGGATCCTCAATGGGGTACTTAACTTTTTTAAAGACTTCAGTTCTGAAACTCGAAACGAAAATTTCAGGAGTCGACCGACTGGCACTTGCGAACTGCTTCTGCTTCGGGCACCGCATGGCAAGAAAGACTGACGTAATGGCATCGGCTGCATGCTTTATACCTCTGACTACCTGACGTCATGGAAGATGAGACAGCAACCGACACAGGACCCAAGACTTTGATAATCAGGCCAACTGAGGGTTACCTGCAAGCAGATAACCCAAATGTAATGACTGCAACAGTGAAACACGAAGAACATCATCCAGTCGTCCTTCCGCAGAAGGAGAACAGACTGTACCATGACCATCCAGAACTTGGAGTTCTTTACAAACTGAGTCAGTTGACTGCGATCTAGAATTGGTCTTTAGTCCCACTGTCTTTGGCACTAAAAAGAACCTTGAGTAAACTCCGGATCCTGTTTGGTCTGGTGGGACCTCTTGGACGACTCTTGTTCAGTAGCTTTTGCATTTCTACAGCTGCTAACTCTCGTGTGGTGGTACATCGGGGAGACGCTTTAGTTGGGTTGGTGGTGTTTGTGAAAAGGGAATGAAATAACCTCTAGATATGATTCTTTGCAACCAAGAATCTCTTGTGATGGCTGTCCAGGCTTCTGGGTGCAAAGACAAGTACCCCCCTCCAACTGTCTTCAAAGAACAGTTGGGCAACCCCTCAGAAGCACTGAAAGGGCCTATCCCATAAAGGGATCCTGGAACCCTTGGTTTTGCGGACCCCCTCTGTCTTGAGAGCGGCATCTTCAGTTATTTCCCCCTCTGCTTCTGGAAGACATTTCCCCTCATGAATCATGAAAAGAACTTTGGGATTTTTGGAACTACATCTTTTTCCCACTGTGTTGATTTCTGGAGAAAGATCTTTGCAGGGTAGAAAAACAATTCCCACGGCAGATAAGGTCTATCCATCTAGTTCACTGCGGGAAAGTACGTCTTTAACAATGGGTCCAAACAATTAAGATCCATCAAAGGGAGTGATGGTCCCTACTCAGGGCCAGTAATCACAGAGCCTCAAGCCTCACCACTGACACCAGTGAGGGATGGCCACTAGGAACACAAATGGATACACTTATTTCCCTTAAGAGCACACTCCAGATCCTGGCATGGATTCTCTCTCTCCAGGCCTCAAACAAGACTCCACACGGACCACTGCGGAGCTCTGTGTCCCTGTTCCAAGCAGTTGACACACACACTTTGATTTTCACACACACACACACACACACACACACACACACACACACACACACACACACACACACACACCTGGGAAAGGCTGGCACAGATTTCCCAGCTGTGCTCCCTCTGCCCAGACTATATTTTATTTATTTATTTTACATTTGTTTACCAGGAAAGTCCAACTGGACATGGGTCTTTTTTCTGTTGAGGCCTAGAGAGAAAAACTCCTACTACAGGTGAAAATTATATATCTGTCAATTCTGTTTACATCAATAATTATAAAATACATGGTAACAGTACATAGTAGCTTGATAGTCATAAACAATTCAGTAGCTAGACAGTCATTAACAATGTAACAAATGCAACAGTTAGATACAATTAGATAAGGTACATATGGTAATTACGCTGCCGCCAGTCAGCTACTCTAAGGCTCTTATAAGGGTACCCAATTAAATTGAGTAAAATTAATACTAATACAAACGGTAGAGTTTGACCAATGCAGCAAGGCTTTCTGGAGTGGCCACAGAGTCTCTAAAATAAGCATAAGTACTCTTAAGATGTTAAAAGTATTCTCTAAAAAAACAGCCACAATGAAAGGTACAGAAGATTTTAATAATAAATAATACAACAGAAAACATGAGAATACTGAATACCTATACAATAAAATACCAGAGTTTCAGTCACAGGAGATAAAAAAAATAACACAGTGGGACAGATTCTTACAGCTGTAGAAAAACACTTAGCTAATCTCACTATATTTTCCTGACTGAATAAAGAATTACTGTTCCCTAGTTAAGTTACTTACTATAGCAAGGCAAGATGATGAGTGTTGAGATGCTTACCACAGCAAGGCAAGATAATGTGCATTGAGGTGCTTACTACAGCAAGGCATGATGAAGTGTGAAGTTGTGTGACGTATCTTTCCTGCCAGGTTCCGAAAAACAAAGTGCTGCTGTGACAGTTCCGTCACATCTCTCATTAATATCTAGAAAATCTTTTATGTGCTGGTTATAGAATGACATCACATTGGTCACCTCACACTGGTGCAATACACACCCAGAGCTTTGTTAAGATTTGTTGCAGCATCTGAAAGCTATAAAATAATTAAAAAAACTTCCGTTCTTCCAGGGTAGCAATTAGTTCACCCCTAACGACAATACAGTAAGATTCGTAGACATGAAATAAGAAACTAGCCCTAGAAAATACAATCAAATGCATTCCTTTCAAGAAGCTGTTATATACACAAATTATGCTAAACAATCTATATTATACTTTATCTAAATTAAATAAATTCAATCCTAACTTTTCGCCTATATGTCCCCATTTTCTGGATCAAACAGCTGATATTTTGCATGTCATGTGGAAATGTACTAAGATACACAACTTATGGTGTTCCTTGAGAGTAAGATTAGAGAAGATGGGATATGAAAAATCAACCCTTACATGGGAGACAGCTATATTGCACATTAACATCAATCAACTTCCAAAAATATTAAAACGTCTTTATTACGATGTGTGCCGTTACTAAATTCTTTATTACAAAGAACTGGAATGTCATGTCACCAATTACATGGGAAAAAATTTGCAATCTTGCTATCAAATATATCTTATCTCACAAATTAGTTTATTCAAAAACAAAAAAAACAAATGCTATTACCAAAAATATTGGGGTTACTTACTAGATATAATTCTTGACAAGTAAAATCCGCCCACAAATTGACATGAAAAGCTAACCTTTTAATAAGAAATGAATGTAGTATAACCATTTTTCTTGCATCTTCCCCCTTCTCTTAGTATTTATGTGTATCTAGATATTTTCCCTAACCATACAATAAATGGTTGAATTTCTATATTTACTTTCTATATAGACTATCCCCATTCCACTATCCCTTATGAGACCAAATGAACATAAGAATTCTCATACTCTACTTGATGATGTAGTGACTTCTAGTGTATACATTGTATGTATATACATACATACATACATACATATATATATATATATATATATATATATATATATATACACACACACACATACATACATATAATTTTCTCGAAATGAGATTGTCTGTTTTCTTTAGATATGTATTTGTATTGTTTGTGTTTTTGAGTTATTGTATTGTTATTATTTGGAAAAAAGAAAATTGAAATAAAGAGACTTTGAGAAAAAAAAAAAAGATTCCTAGACATGGTTTTCCCAGACATTTTTGTCTCTGGCTGCAATCAGACCTAGAAGATAAAATCTTTATGGCCAAAACAGCCCATTTAGTTTTCAACCAATTGTTCAAAATTAGCTGGACTGAGATTAACCTCTTCCATTCCAGAATTCTCTGTTAAAACATATACATTTAATCAGTTATAATAATACTGTCTGAAAGACACATATCTCTTTTCTGTCCAGCAGGACCCACTGTTGATGCATTTTTAACACAAGCAATTTTAAATTGTTAAAACAAGCATCTGTAAAATCAGTGTGACAGTCAAATGACAAAGTTCTTTACAAAACTCCAGCTAGCTATGCAATGAAAGAAGACTTGAAGGGCTCTGCAAAATCACAAAAATGCATCCAGGCATTTCTCCTGAATAGCTATGCCTGAACCAGCAGCCCATGAGTAACCTTCAGCTGCATGAGAGAATAACCTAATGGATGCATTGGAAATGGGACTATAGGGTGGCCAGTTGTGAAGCAAAAAACTTTTGTTCTTTTGCTGACATGGACCCAGGGGTAGAATTAGAGTGTTCCTTAAGTCCCTCTGTAATCTAGTATAAAGTGCGCCATATAACTAAGAGACAGTAAAGCAAAGGTCGCTGACGCATAAATGCATTTTCCAAACCTGTTCAAAGCCCTAGACTCTCTGTTATGGGGATGAACAGAGGAGCTCTGTTCAGCTCTCTCTATTTTGGAGACTGCTGCAACAACCATGGCATCGACTAGAATTCCCTTACTCCAAAAGAGTCTGTCCTTAGGTGGATCTAGGATCTTGTCCAGGCAACAGGGAATAGGTTCTGTTGTATCTGGCTCAACCTAAGCACTAAGGGAGGCTAGGTCTGTTAAGTCATCCGCTGGGGGGGTAACTCAGGACATAGATGGGCTGGACCTGAAAGCTTTGAGGAGCACTGGCTCTTCCTGGGAAGGGGGTTGAGAGGATCAACCACCTTTATGGCAAAGGATTTCAAGAATGTCTCCCAAGGACCCATCTTCTGGTGGTGACAGGGGGACCCTTCCCTTTCATCAAAATCTGTGTCTTTGGCAAGGGACTCCTGAGGAGAATCCAAGTGTCTCCCTTTTACACAGCCTTTTCCAGGGAACCTCCTCAGTGGGATGGTCTAGAGAGGTACTGGAAGAGATGGGGGCTCCTACACTGGAACTGACTGGAAGCTCACACAGGCTGGCTTGTCTGTGAAATAAGTAGATGAGGCTCAGAAATCATATCTGAAGGGAGAATGGGGATAGGGATCCGAAAAAGTAAGAGTCGAGAGTATTCTCGGATGAGAGAAAAATACCCTCTCCACCACCTTGAAAGCAGAAGGACCAGGAAAAGTTGAGGCCAATTTCACCAGAGCTGAAACATCTGGTGCCGTTGAGCCCCAGCCCTGCCCAGATCTCTGCTCCAAGGAAGGAGTCAGACCAGAGCTGTCCACCAGCAAAGCTCTGAGGGGACATGACGGATCCAAAACTCTGAGTCAAAGACATCTCTCCGGATCAGACGCCAACGCTTTGGCTGCAAGACTTGTCCCGCTCAAGTGGGATCGGCATTAAACAAATTAGGGATATTCAAGGAAAACAAACCAGTCCTGGGGTTAGGTGCTTCTCAAGAAAAATATCCACAATGTATTTAGAAAAACAAGAGAAGCACTCCACGGCTTGACGGCAACTCTTTATTGTAGAATAACAGAAAAGAACAGTAAGCGCTTTCATGTTGCGATGAACGTTTCTTCAGACTTCAAACCACACATATCCTGACTGCATTTAAATACTCTTCTATACACTCATTAGCCAGTCACTACAAGCAAACTATTAAGCAATCAAGTAAATTAATTGTAAATTAAGAAATCCACAGACACGAAGGTGAAACGAAACTGTTAATCCAAAAAAAAAGGAAAGGAAAGACCTCGGAAGCTTTAAAATTCAAATTACAAAGTTTTTAATCCACGACAGCCACAAGACAAGAAAAATCCACTACACAGCGGAAGGCACCAACATAAGCTATTAAATCCAAGTGCGTTTCGTTTGTATCAACACTTCATCAGATGTGATTTGTTAACCAAATCTATCTAATATATATACTCCATTCAATAAATCAATTAAACAATTCATTCAATTAAATTAATAAATTAAACCATTTAAAAAAAACATCCTTTAAAATACTCAAATAACTTTGTTATTATAACCCCATTTCATTATGTGCAAAACAATTTTAAAATATTCAAATTTCATACAAAATTTGAATATTTTAAAATTGTTTTGCACATAATGAAATGGGGTTATAATAACAAAGTTATTTGAGTATTTTAAAGGATGTTTTTTTAAATGGTTTAATTTATTAATTTAATTGAATGAATTGTTTAATTGATTTATTGAATGGAGTATATATATTAGATAGATTTGGCTAACAAATCACATCTGATGAAGTGGTGGGATACAAACGAAAACGCACTTGGATTTAATAGCGTTTATGTAGGTGCCTTTCCGTTGCTGTGTAGTGGATTTTACTTGTCTTGTGGCTGTCGTGGATTAAAAACTTTGTAATTTGAATTTTAAAGCTTCCGAGGTCTTTCCTTTCCTTTTTTTTTGGATTAACAGTTTCGTTTCACCTTCGTGTCTGTGGATTTCTTGGTTTTTTGGTGGTCGGAATGGAAAGCCAGGAAGTACCTGCAAAATCCTTGCAGGAAGACGTCGGTTTGACGCGTAAGCTTATAGGACAGCTCACCGAGCTTATTAACCTACTTACACCCGTAGCCTCCACGCTGCTAACAGCACAAAGAAGGAGGGAGTCAATTTCCCCGCAGAGAACCGAATGGTCTGAACTAGCGAGGGGTATGAATATCGGTAATGGCGAAATGGAGCTTATGGGCGCGAAAGATGACGCCGGCTGCAACAGGGAAAGAGTTAGAGGTAGCTTCAACCCTGATAATACGCCAAATGCATTAAAAGAGACTTCTAGCGTGGAGGCAAACGGAACAAGGGATAAGCGAGATAAGAGGCCACTTCGTGGTACTGCTGGGAAAGGTACTGTTAATAATACACAGGAACTAAATGACTGGTTGTTTCATCAATTTGACTTTAAGGACAGTAAAAATGGTCCTAAAGTGCAAAGTTGTAATAGCACTTATAAGGACAATTTAAATATTTTGTATAGATTAATGAACAAGCACAGAATTTTAAATGTTGAAAATGCTTATTTAACTGAATGTATAGCTAAAGAGATTGTACCTAAGGGATTAAGAATATATAAATACCCTAATAATGTGTTAATTAATTCTGAGTTTCATAAAGAATTGGTAGAGATTTTTAATAAATGTGGAATTGAAATGCTTAAATTAATGGTGAAAGAAAATACTAGACTACAGGAGGAATTGTATAAAGAGATAGAAATACTTGACAAGAATATCAGGAAAGATTTGCTTTTTTCCATTGAAGAAGAACGAAATAAGTATTTTAAAGTTAGAGAAGACATAGATAGTAACATAGATGAGCTTATAAAGAGAAAGATGAAAAAGATGGACCGTGATATATACGAATATCAAAATAATATGTGTTATCCATTACCATCTAATAGGAGAGGTCAGAAAGACAATTTTTATAAAGAAAATAATAAGGTAAATGTGGAACAAGCTAATGAATATTGTCCATTTGATGTTGAAAATGAGTATGATGAAGAATTTCCCCCCTTGAGAAGATCCGAAAGAATTATGAATAAGCAACTTGATAAGGAAAGAAATTTTTATGGGAGGGGGGGGAGAAGGGGGAGGGGGAGGTATTAACGGAAGTTAATCACCCCCTGAATTCCCTAACCCCACCCTGCTTAGATATTATAACACATGAACATAACAAATGGACATATAATAATTTCAATATTTACAACTATAGTCCTTTAATATTAGAAAAGGACCGTTTTAACCTGCTTTCTAAAGGTTTAAAATATATACCATATAACAGAGGGAGCATCACAAAGTCATTAATGGACATTAAAGTGTTTTTAAGAAAAATTAAGCTACACTTTATGTTCTTTAATTCTGTAAACAGAACAGATATGGTTTTAAGGAAGAAATCCATTTACAACCCACCGATACATCCCCAGTTGAAATGTTTTGAGAAATTGATAGAGAAAGAAATTAGAAAGGAAGAACAAAACATTATTAAACTTCCAAACAACATGGGGAAAAATGAGAAGAGATTGCTCTATGAAATGAAAAATGATTCTAATTTAAGAATAATGAAGCCCGATAAAGGGGGAGGGGTTGTTATTATGGATAAGGTAGAATATGATAGTAGAATGTATAAGATTTTATGGAATAACACCAAATACGAAATAGTATCCAAAAATGAAATAAATATTGCATACAGCAGAATTGATATGCATTTAAAAGACATGCTGTATGAAGGTACTATTGATCAAGATATTTATAACTTCTTGAAGGTAGAAAAAACAAAAATCCCTTAATATTTGGTATACCTAAAACCCATAAAATGAAATAGACCATACGTTAAGACCTATTGTTTCGGCAGAAGGCTCAAAGACACACACTTTAGCCAAATTTGTCGACAATAAGACCAAAAGTTTATGGGTAAATAGACAGCAAGTTTTGAAAGATTCATGGGATTTATTGAAAGATGTTTCTGGAATAGTAGATATAGACAATATTATCTTTGTTACTATAGATGTAATAGATCTTTTTTCATCTATTCCCTACAAAGAGGGTATCGAATTCTATGAAGAAATAGTATATGAAGACAGCAGCCTGACTAACAATGTAAAACTAGCATCAGTTTGTTTAATGGATATAGTGCTGCAGAATAATTTCTTGTACTATAATGGTGAATTTTACAAGCAAATTCAGGGTGTTGCAATGGGCGCTGCATGTGCCCCCACCTTCGCTAATTTGGTAATGGCAAAGTGGGAAGAAAAATATGTGTTGAAATGTGCATTTAGTAAATGGTGGGTACTATACCGTAGATTTCTGGATGACATAGTCCTTTTATGGACAGGAAGTAGTGAGAATTTAAATGAGTTTTTAGAATATTTGAATCATACTACTAACTTTCTGAAATTTACTTGGACAATATCTAATACCTCCTTAAAGTATTTGGATGTTGAAATTTATAAGAAAGGGGGTAATTTAGAAAGCAAAGTGTATAGGAAACCCACCTATTGCAACTCCTATTTGCACTATAATAGTGCACACCCCACACATTGTAAGAGAAATATTATTAAAGGCCAATATGTGAGGGGCAGCAGGATGTCTAGTAATGAAGAAGATTTTATAAGAGAATGTGACACACTAGGAAATATGTTTAGGGATCGAGGGTAACCAGAAAAACTTATTAATGAAATTAAACAGGAGGTTGAAAATGGAAGAGAAACTAGATTTGCCCCTATAATGAGAGGAGGCGGATTGACGAACAACTCTAACATAAATAAAATTATTGATAAAGAACAGGAAAATTACAATCTAGCCCTTACTTTGGAATATAATGGTGTTAATAATAAAATAAAACAGATTTTCCATAGAGAGTGGAATAGATTTATCAATTTAACTGATATAGAGAAAGCAGAAACTATTCCAGCTAAGGTAGTATATAAAAATGCACATAGTATAAGAAATATTTTGGAGAACAAGAAAGTTAATAATTTGAATGACAAAAAGAAAAAAGGTACATATAAGTGCGGTAGATGTGCGCAATGTCCATATATACTAAATGGAAATAGTATAAATATAATGAGTAGAAATAGAACAATAACCAATGAAGAATATTATTATAATTGTGAGTCCATGGGCTTAATATATTTAGCCTTTTGTAAAGTTTGTTTGTCATTCTATATAGGGAAAACGGAAAGGAAGCTTAGAAGAAGAATCTATGAACATCTTAATGATGTTAAAAATTGTAAGGAGACTAATGCCCTATATAGACATACAAGGGAATGTCCTGAAGCAAGCTTTACATTTACAGTTATTGAACATACTGAAAAAGACATAAGAGGTGGGCTCTGGGAGGAAAAGATTGAATATAGGGAGCTCTGGTGGCAAATCACACTGGAGTCCTACAATCCCCCGGGCTTAAATGAATACACAAGTATACTTCCTATTTTAAAGTTAAGGGCAGCTAAATTGTAATACATTTCCTTATTTATTCCTTATTTTTGTTTGTGTCTAGTGCAATAATTAATTTATTTATTTATATCATTATGTCACTTTTAAAGTTGTTTTTAAATATTTATACATGAATTATTTTAGCTCATAAGAGTTTAGCTATACATTGATTATGAAATAATAGGTATTTATTTATGAAAAGTTTTTTTTAAGAAAATCCTACTAAGGAATTAACAACCCAGCTATAATATTTATAAATGGCCACTAGATGGCAGATAATTACTGGCTAAATATTTCTGTTTTAATCAAGACATTGCATTTTTATACAATTTAATATATAAATAACATAATGCTTGTTGGAATATAAAAGTATACATTTATTGTTCAATTTTGTATGAAATTTGAATATTTTAAAATTGTTTTGCACATAATGAAATGGGGTTATAATAACAAAGTTATTTGAGTATTTTAAAGGATGTTTTTTTAAATGGTTTAATTTATTAATTTAATTGAATGAATTGTTTAATTGATTTATTGAATGGAGTATATATATTAGATAGATTTGGCTAACAAATCACATCTGATGAAGTGTTGGGATACAAACGAAAACGCACTTGGATTTAATAGCGTTTATGTTGGTGCCTTTCCGTTGCTGTGTAGTGGATTTTTCTTGTCTTGTGGCTGTCGTGGATTAAAAACTTTGTAATTTGAATTTTAAAGCTTCCGAGGTCTTTCCTTTCCTTTTTTTTTTTGGATTAATTGTAAATTAATTATGTCTTTAACAATTATATATGCATGTATCTAAGGGAAACTCTTATAGCCTTATATAACAAAAACTTCCTTATCTATATATACGTGAACAAATATTCCAAAAATCTAAGAATGTTTCCAGTGCTGTATCAATATATATTATATTAAAAAATACATATATATATATATATATAAAAAATAATAATATGAATATATGTACACCATATGAATTTTATATTTTATAAATAGCAAGTAATAAAATAATAAAATAAATGATTGATTCCATTAATATAAAAAATAAATATAAATACATATGTGGAAAAGTACATGTAAAAAAATGCATGAAATGCACATTCTATGAATTCTATAAATAAAAAATACTTACAAAATATCCCTATCTATAATATAATATAAAACTACATTCCCAAATATATATACACCTTCATATTTACATTTGTATCATATGAACGTATACAAAAAATATATATATATATACAAAGAATATACCTATAATGAATTTAAAAACTCCTCAAATGTATACGTAGATGTATATAAAAAATATTTCTTTTAATAAAGACATATAAAAAAGACATATAAAAACATTTAATAATCATATATAGAAAGATATATATATATATATATATATATATATATATATATATATATATATGTATGTATGTATACGTGAAACTCTTATATGCATACTAACTGTCAAAAAAAAAAATATATAGAAACACATATATAATTTATAATATAATATAGTATATAACATAATATAAAAAATATATATAAAAAATATATATATATACATATCTGCACGATATAAATAATTGAGTTGTATTCCATGAATAACACCTAGAAATAATTCAATGTTTATATGGTTTAGCTATTAGAAAAGGCTTGAGTGAACTTTTCTCATTTAAGCCATGTCCTCTACTGGCTTGTAACCTAATTATCCATTTATTTTCTCTTTCTTCAGTGTAATTTCTAATGTTACCCAGTCTCTCTGTTTTCGAAATCACTTCCAATGCCATGAATTTAAAACTATGTCTAGATCCTACTGTAATAACATGTTTAGCCAAAGCCTTGTTTTCATTTTCTTCATATACATACATATATATATATATATATATATATATATATATATATATATATATCTTTCTATATATGATTATTAAATGTTTTTTTATATGTCTTTTTTATATGTCTTTTTTAAAAGAAATATTTTTTATATACATCTACGTATACATTTGAGGAGTTTTTAAATTCATTATAGGTATATTTTTTGTATATATATATTTTTTGTATACATTCATATGATACAAATGTAAATATGAAGGTGTATATATATTTGGGAATGTAGTTTTATATTATAGTATAGATAGGGATATTTTGTAAGTATTTTTTATTTATAGAATTCATAGAATGTGCATTTCATGCATTTTTTTACATGTACTTTTCCACATATGTATTTATATTTATTTTTTATATTAATGGAATCAATCATTTATTTTATTATTTTATTACTTGCTATTTATAAAATATAAAATTCATATGGTGTACATATATTCATATTATTATTTTTATATATATATATGTATTTTTTAATATAATATATATTGATACAGCACTGGAAACATTCTTAGATTTTTGGAATATTTGTTCACGTATATATAGATAAGGAAGTTTTTGTTATACAAGGCTATAAGAGTTTCCCTTAGATACATGCATATATAATTGTTAAAGACATAATTAATTTACAATTAATTTACTTGATTGCTTAATAGTTTGCTTGTAGTGACTGGCTAATGAGTGTATAGAAGAGTATTTAAATGCAGTCAGGATATGTGTGGTTTGAAGTCTGAAGAAACGTTCATCGCAACGTGAAAGCGCTTACTGTTTTATTCTGTTATTCTACAATAAAGAGTTGCCGTCAAGCCGTGGAGTGCTTCTCTAAATAAATTAGGGATATGTTCAAAGTTGAAGATGAAACTATCTTCAGATCAGACATCTCAACTCTTGAGGCTCAGGGATCCAACTGCTCTGAAACCACTGGTTGGATCGGAGAATGAGAGAAAATGGGATGGGGAACTGGCTGAATGGTCACGGCTCTGATAGGAGATGGAAATGCTAAAATCCTCATCTGAATCCAAGCCCTGAGAAATTTTCTAATCATCATATCCACATCAGCTTCAGACTGACTATGGGAGGACCTGGTGGAGAATGAGGTAGAAGGAGGGTGAGTAAAAATGGTGATCGGAGCAGTGGGTAGATCTGCTACATGGATGAGGTGACTTGGCAGTAGCAGTTGGATCTGAAGGTTTAGAAATTTTGGTCTGCAGCTCCGAAGTCAGAACGAATTTAGGAGACTTAGTGGGAGAGCATTTCCTATGCTCCTTAGGCTCCGAAGATGATCACTGTATGTTTGATGGGGCTTTGAGCCCCTGATGCCAAAGCAGAGGAAGGAGGAGCTGAAGCAGGAAGAAGGCCCTTAAGCACTAACTTATTTCTTCCCAGGCCTGAAGATGCTCTGAAAAACGACCCCTGACTGGCTCCGGAGACGCACATTCGGGTAATCCCTCAGGGACGTTGGTAGGAGGAACCACAAAAGGACTCGCGGTCTCCTGTGTTGCGGGGGCCTCCACCGCCTCTAGGGCGATGCCTTCCATTAAAATTCCCCCCTCCTCTGCCCCTGGAGGGGGGGGGGGTCACTTTGATGGGCAGGGGAAGACTTTTGAGACTTTCTGAACCACATTTTCCCTCCCCTCTGAGCCTTGGGATAAGGTCTAGCGGGAAGCGAAAAATGTGTCCCAACGGCAGACAAAGTCTTACCCTCCTGCTCACATCTAGTGAGGGTGTCTTTCACTTTGGGTCCAAAAAGGGAGGACCCGTCGAATGGGGCATCCGTGAAAGAAGACTTGAAAGCCTCCGTAAAATGACAAGCGCATCCAAGCTTGCCTCCTGAAGGCTACGCCCAAACTCGCTGCTCTACCCGCCCCCTCGGCTGCATAAGATATGAGCCTCATGGACGAGTTGACGATGGAAGAAAGGGTAGACCGCTGGGCATTAACAGACTGGGCCAATGCCTCAGGCAAGTTACCCGACAGGGTATCTCCCAACTCCTTTATGAGATCCCTTTGGAGCCACGTAAAATGACACAAGTAATTCAGCGACCGCAAGGTAAAGGTCGCTGAAGACAAGGTATACTTCCCATACCTATCCATACTCCTAGACTCCTTATTAGGAGGATGGATGGAAGTAGAAGCCTCTGCCACGTCCTGCTGAGTGGCAGACGCCACCACCATAGCATCCACAGGTACTTCCTTGGTCAAAAATTCTTTTCCAGGAGGCGCAGATAAGAACTTATTGGGGCGGCTAGGAACTGGCTCCACAGAGTCAGGGTGTTCCCACACCCTTCGACAAATAAGATCCAATAATTCATCGAAGGGTGGAGACACCCAGGAGGCGGAAGGTTGGGCTCTGAAGGCCTTGAGGAAGACTGACTCCTCCTCAGAAGGGTTTTTGGATGGCCAGTCGCCCCGCTGTCTCAAGATCTCCAGGATATCTGAGAACGAGACATCATCAGAGGACGACTGGGACCCTTCTGCATCATCAAGGTCGGTGTCTGAGGTGACAGACTCATCTGGGGAGTCTACGTGCTTCCTCTTACACAACTTCTTCCTGGGAGGCTCCTCAGGCACGGACTCTGAAGGGCCCTCAGAAAGCAGGGGACCACACATGGAGGTATCCTCAGGCCTAGGAGCCCCACTGTCCAGAGATAGGGGGGCACCAGAAGCTCTAGTCGCAGCGTCTGGGAAAGGAGTTGCCGATTCAGGTGAAGTCACTATGGACTTGGCCAGTGCGCTCCTCATAGCCTCGAAGGCAGGTCCACCAGAATTGGACGAAAAACCCGCCTCAGAGATCATGACCGGAGTCGGGGTACCCCTAGCCGAAGCACCAAGGGGGAGACTCTGAGCCGAAGCCTGAAGCCCCGATGTATCCCCCTCGGGTTCGACTGAGGACATCCGAGTACCGAAACTTGTAGAAGGGATGGAAAAGGTTGGAGCCGAGGTCGGATCCGAAAGACTAGCAGGAGGTTACGGAGCCGACCCAAGGACTTCACTCGATTCAGCAGACTCCGGCTGCGACGACACCGAGGTTGTCGGAGGAGGAAGAAACGGAACTGATATAGTGGCTGGCTCCGGAGCCGACTGGGCTGGAGCCGAAAATAATTTAGTTAACACTGGCGACTGGAGGAGCCTCTGGACCACCCTATCCACATCCGAATCCGACAGCCTGGAGGACTTGGAGGAGACAGAAGGGGGTCGAAAAACCTTCTCTGTCGGAACCGAGACAAGACTGGGGGAATGGCTCTGAATTGGCTCCAAAAGGATCGGAGCCGAAGCAGGCTCGAGAACCACCACAACCTCCTTCGGCGCAGACGACCATGGAGTCGAAGAAACCGACCCCGAAACAGACAAGACTTCCTGCGGCTCCGAGACCAGTGGAGCAGAGGAAGGACACATAGCCTTGGACAGTACCTCCTGCGGCTCCGTGACCAGTGGAACCGAGGAAGGAGATATAGCTTTTAACCTTTTCTCCGGAGAACTAGCTGGAGCCAGAGATTTCATTTTTGTCTTGGACCTGGATTTCTCTGAGGGGGGAGAAGACTATAAAGTTTACTCAAAGGAGGGTTTAATCAAACCCTTAAGGATAAGTTTATTTTTTCTCTTTTGTAAAACCCTGGAAGAGAAGGCATGACAAACACTGCAGGATTCCTGCAAGTGTATGGCACCAAGACAATAAACACAGATGGCGTGGCCATCAGTCAACGACATTTTATACGCACATTTGGCGCATTTTTTAAAGCCAGATGGCTTATGCTCTTTTTGTTCCTTGCCAGACATAAGGAAAACAACCGCACACTCAGCAACACAAGGAGGGAGGGTGGAAAGGGCTCTAACGTAAACACCCGAACACCAAGACACAAAAAAGCCTGACACTAAGACACAAGATAGGGCAAAGGCCCTCTAACTTAAACGGGCCTAGCCCGCCAAACAGAAGGATTACCACACAACCACCAACAAAAAGGCCGCAATCAGTCACAAAAAATGGAAACAACAGACAACGTAGCTATTAAAATAGCTTTTTGGTATAATAACTCGAGCAAACAGCTATAAGTTAAAAAAAGAGAGGGTACTTAGTCACAGCCAAGTTGAGACCACGTCGTTACTCCAGGAGCGGCAAACGATATCTGGAGGTTTGGGCGTGATGCATCCTGGGATACAGGGTTAGCCCAGCCAATGAGAGACTTTGTGCTAGTTATAGTGGCCGAGTCGGAGCAGACTCTCGGCTCCGAGCCCGTCAATAATGAATGTAGGCGAGATAGGATCACATTACATCTTATTTCTTCAGTCGCTAATGGTCTTGGTATTAAACCCAGCAGAGAACTTACAAAGGGAATCCAGGTGGCTTTGGCCTAAACAATAAACACATTCCCTGTGGGCATCGGAATTGGGTATCTTATGCCCACAGGAAGTGCATTTATTAAAACTGACTGAACCAGTTGGCTTCCCTGCCATAGTAAGGAAGTGGAGGAGGCCAAAACCAGATAGGAAAGATAATTTTTTTTTTAAAGAAATAAGGTAGAAAGAAAAGGAGTTACCAACAATGGTAACAATAATGCTAACCAAAGAAAAAACGGTGGCTAAGGAGGAAAATTACCAACAATGGTAATGGAGAGTTACCCGAAAAAGGGTAGAAAAACTAGCTACCTAAAATACTGTAGGGAGGGTAAAGAGACGAATACAGTAATTAGAAAAGAGAAACAGTAAGAAAAGAGAAAATTACTTGCAGAAAAACACAAGAAAAACTATCCCACAGCTCAAGAGAGCGTGATCTGCGTCTGAACCATTTGAGCAGTAAATGAGATCTGAGGTAAGGTGGCAGCAAGAGTCCGATCCAGAGTCTGGAAGAAAAGCAGCAGAGTCAGATCCAATACCCCATCTGTTGAGGAATGAATGAAAATGACATCATCAGATCTGTAAATATTTGAAAACATCTGTACATTTGTACTGGAATACAAAGTCTTCAAATTCTGAAACCACTGCATATACTTTTTTCTTCTACATTTAACAAATTTCTTCAGCTTTACTTCTAATGAAATATTGTTTTATTAGTTCCAAGCTATTGTAGCACTCTACACCAACTCAAAAATGTTTACATTTGCTGATGCAGCCACTGCATTTTCAAGTGCTCTGAAATGCTTATGCTGTTTTGTACACGCACCTGAAAAATGTACAATTGCTGTGCGTATGTGCTCTTTTTGGAGACGAGGCAGTTGCTGAAAAATTTAATTTTTTGTGGGTAATCTGTTTGCTTTAGGCAATCATGTTGCTATTTGGGTGCTGCTATACAATGAATTTCTCTAGTCCCCTCAAAGTATTTAAAAAAACTACTTCCTTTTAATCATTATTTTAACATGTACAACAGGAAAGCAGGTCAAGTAACCCACGCATTCCTAGCAAACAATGTTGTTTGAACCATTGAGAAAAAATGAAGACTAAAATGGAGTAATGTCAACTTTAAAAGAGTTACCCTCCAAAAATTTTAAGAGACAACTGAATGAAAAGTGGAGTTGTGTGTTTAACAATATTTACAACTTACAGACCTTTAAGGAGCGATCACTGCAATTCATAACATTTGAGTTGTATCCCACTTATCTGTGTCTTCATACTGGTAAAAATTTCATTAGATATAGTGTGTCCTCTATGAAGGTCTTAGCAGATCACATGCCAAGACTTTAAACTTATATAGCTATGTCAGACACTAATTGTTCAGTGTTTTTGTCCTCCGACAAAGCCTGCTAACTATCAGGTCTCTAACTGACCTGTTAAACCTATCAATTCCTCTTCAGCAACAGACTATCCATGAGCCATCATACAGGCAGGTATTTTTTTCCCTGTTTAAGGCCTAACCCCTTTCTCTTGGATAAGTGACACGTAACCCATTATCACCACAAGGGTCTTTGCATCTTATAAATGCAAGTGCATGCCTCTCTGAATTCACGGTGAGGGTTACCATGAAGCAGCTTGATGATCCACATGCACAACACAGGACCTCCTCTTGTCTGATAAACCACGTCAAAGGGGCTCTGGCATCATGTGACCCACACCATCCTCCCAAGACGGCTCATCTTCAAATCAACTCAGAAAGATGGCAGAGTCACTAACTGAACTGTCACCTTGGTCACAAGTCAGGGCTTTATTCCTCTATGCCAACAAACCTGGCCCAAATCACTAGTATACTGTCAGTAATGTTAAGAGCTGCCTTCTGTCCTTTCAGACTGTTAACCCCCAAAGGAAATTTTAACTGTGGCTATTTTCTCAATAACTATGACTTCTGCACCATATTAGATGTCTGGATAATAGGTATCTACAAAGAATAAATAGGAGACATTGCAACTACTACTATGGCCAAGAAGCAATGGGGTTAAGTATAGAGTTTTTGGTGTTATGAAAAACCAAAGAAAATGAATTACACTGGGGGGGGGGGGGGGGTTTGTAGCAGAAATTCTCCTACCAGATTTAACAGCCACTACAAAAACTGCTTTCTGGGAAAGCTATTTTAGTTTTATGTTTTCTGCAGGTTCAAAGGGATGTTGAAGTCAGTTTCTCTAGCAAAATTTTTAAATTCCTTTGGGGAGGGATATTTCATTTTTGGGGAGTCTTAAATGAAGAACTTCCCTGAGGAAAACTCTTACAAATGAATGTTCTGCAAATACGGTAAGCAAGAAGACAAGGCAG
Organism: Protopterus annectens; assembly: GCF_019279795.1. Classification (NCBI taxonomy): domain Eukaryota; kingdom Metazoa; phylum Chordata; order Ceratodontiformes; family Protopteridae; genus Protopterus; species Protopterus annectens. Next base: position 276,459,853 of record NC_056741.1, read on the forward strand.
ATGGATTTTAACTGGATGAATATGTTGCCTAACTTGGAATCAATTTAAAAAAGTCATAATTCTGGAATTAACAGTACAAATTGTGTGGCAGTTAGTGCCGAAGATTAAAGCTCTGAATTCTTTACAAGTTGCTTCCTGCAGACAAGGGTACATGGCTCAATTCCTTTCACATCCATTTGCTTACTGTGTCACTGAGCAAGTACTTCATGTTGTCCTTGGAAAGGGGATACCTGTATGCCCAGTGGGCTTACCCAGTCAACAAATGTATGTAATAAAATAAATGATAAAGAGCTTTGAACATGGATCATAAATGAAATATTCTACTTTCAAATGCAAAATTTTCTAGTATTGCATATCTTTGCTTCCTTCAAAATATGCAATACCTGAAAGAAAACTGAGTAATTGTCTGGAATTAAAGTTCTGTTTGCCATTCTGACAGACTGAGTTTTAAAACTGGGATGCAAAAAGTACAGCTTTGTACCTGCCATAAATGTAGATGTTCGAATGTATACACTGCTGCAGTCATTACACTTGGGTTATCCTACCGTCAGGCGGTCCGTCAGTCAGCCTGAGTTCCAAAGTCTTGGTCCGGCGTCGGTTGCTGTCGCTTCTTCCCTGACGTCAGTGCAACAGGGGTATACAAGATGCAGCCGATGCCATTTTCTTCAGTTTTTCTTGCCACAGATGTCAAGTGCCCCCAAAAGGTAGGCAATGCAAATTGCTAATAAAACATACAAATGAAAAGCAATCAAAAACTTTCAGTTACCAGCAAATACTCCCCATAGGTAGTAAAGGGTAGGAGACTTAGGTACGTACCAGCAAAAAAGAGGGGAAGGAGGGAGGGTAACCTGGACTGCAGCAGTGTATACACTCGAACATCTACATTTATGGTAGGTACAAAACTTTACTATGTTCATCGTGTTACACTGCTGCAGTCATTACACTTGGATAGAATCCCAAAGCTGAGGCAGGGTGGCTGGTTCTATAAGGCATTAGGGGTGGCTATAAAGCCCTGCAGCACTGCAATGGCAAAGCCAACTCTGGATTTAGAATAAAGAGGCAGGTGGTAATGCTTGGTGAAGGTATGTACAGAACTCCAAGTTGCTGCTTCCAAAATGTCCTTGATAGGTACTCCTCTGAGGTAGGCAGTTGAAGTGGCTGTTGCCCTGGTGGAATGAGACCTAATGCTGTTAGGTGCAGTTTTCCCATGGTGTGTATAGCAGAAACGTATACAGTGTCCTATCCATTTTGAAATAGTCTGTTTTGAAATGGCTTTTCCCTGTGCTCCTGCAGCATATGCTACAATTGCTCAGTTTTTCTGAAAGCTTTTGTTTTGTCCAAGTAGAAGCGTAACTGCCTGTGTATGTCCAAAGAATGCAAAAGTCTCTCCCCTTTATTCTGTGGGTTTAGATAAAAAGTTGGCAAGTGAATAGTTTGGTTTAGAGCCACACTTGACACCACCTTTGTCATAAAAGTAGGGTTTGTTCTTAAAGACACCCTGTCTTGGTGGAAAATGATGAAAGGTTCCACTGCCATTAGTGCCTATAATTCTGAAACTCTTCGTGCTGAGGTTTATTGCCAGGAGCGGAGCAGTTTTCCAAGAGACATATTTTAAATCTGCTGAGTCTGCTGGCTCAAAAGGAGGTAAAGTTAATTTTTCCAACACGAAGTTGAGGTCCCAAGTTGGAGTTGGTGCTCTACGGGGCGGTCTTATGTTTTTAGCCCCTCTGAGGCACTGCTTTATCAAAGGATTAGAGAAAATAGGTGGGTCCGTGTTGTAATGAGCAGAGATGGCAGAGACGTGGATTTTGATGGATGAAAAGGAGAGGCCTTTGTCCAGCATCTCAGTTAAATATTGTAGTATCTGAGGAATATTTGGGACAAGAGGGTCTAGGCTGTGAGCCTGGTTCCAGGTACAGAATCTCTATTCCATTTATCCGAATAGGCTTTCCTGGTGCTAGGCTTTCTGGCCTCCAGAATGACATTCATAACAGCTTTGGAGAGAGGCACTGCTTGCTTGACTAAAGAATCTGCCATGCAGCCAGGTTTAAAGTCTTTAGCTGGCTGTGAAGGATCCGATTGTTGTGTTGAGTCAGAAGAAGTGGGATTTGAGGCAAAATCCATGGTGGACCTTGTGCTAAGTTCTTTAAGATTGGGTACCAGTGCTGGCGTGGCCAGTCTGGGGCAATCAGGATCATCTTTGGCTTTTCTTGCCTGGCTTTTATGAGTACATTTGGAAGGAGAGGTAGTGGTGGAAAAGCATATACTTGTAGGTTCTTCCAGCTGAATGAGAGGGCATCCACTTTCCATGCTTGTGGGTGGTAAGTCCTTGTGCAGAATTTCTGTAGCTGGCAGCTCATTGGTGATGCAAACAGATCTATGTCCGGGCTCCACCATTTTTGTGTTATCATTCTGAATATTTGTGGATGTCATTTCCACTCGTGCGGATCCATGTTTCTGCTCAAGTCGTCTGCCAGTGTGTTTTTCTCTCCTGGCAGGAATTGTGCTTGCAGATAAACTTGATAGGTTAGAGCTGTGTTCCACAAGGTCATGGCTTGTCTGCAGAGGGGATAAGAATGAGTTCCCCCTTGCTTGTTTATGTACCACATAACTGTAGTGTTCTGTCTTTAGTAGTAGTTGTCCTGGATGAAGAAGGTCCTTGAAAGCTGTAAGGGCATTTTGTACAGCTAGCATCTCTTTTTGATTGATGTGAAGATGCCTTTGTTCTGCGAGCTACTTGCCCTGAATACATTTTCCTGCCATGTGTGCTCCCCAGGCATAATCCGAAGCATCTGTTGTCAGTGTTTGCCTGGCTGTGGGTTGAGTGAAAGGCTGTCCCTTGTTGAGGTGACATACTTGAGCCCACCATCGAAACTCCTGTTGAAGGCAAGGAATTAGTGGTATTACTGTTTCCAAACTTTGACAGTGTTGAGACCAGACACTCTTTAGGTACCATTGTAGTTTCCTCATATGCAGTCTGGCATATAGAATTAGTAGTATGCAAGATGCCATGAAACCCAAGGCCTGCAGAATTTTTCTTGCAGGGAGTTGGGTCTTTGTTGCCATCAACTGAAAATATTGAGGTCAGTTGTCCTTGCTCGTCTGGCATGCGATAAGCCATATGGGCCGTTGTATTTAAGCTGGCACCCAGGATTATTATCTCTTGTGAGGGCACTAGTTTTGACTTCTTTTCGTTTACTGTGTACCCCAGGCAACTTACTAACTTTTTTACAAATGCCAGATGCTTTAGAAGAATGTCCTTGCTCTCTGCTTGAATCAGGCAGTCGTCCAGGTACGGATAAATTTGAATTCCTTTCTGTCTGCAAAATGCAATTACTGGTGCCAGGCACTTTGTGAAGACCCTGGGTGCAGTAGATAAGCCAAAGGGCAGTGCAGAGAATTGGTAGTGCATTGAACCAGTAGTGAATCTGAGGTATCTTCTGCAGTTTTGTCTGATAGGGACATGCAGGTATGCCTCTGAGGTCCAAAGTTACAAACCAAGCTTCCTTGCCCAGCATGGGAAGAAGCTGCTGTAGTGTCAACATTTTGAATTTTGGAACATCCAGGTAAGTGTTTAGAGAAGAAAGATCCAGAATGGGCCTCCAGGCTTTGTCCTTTCTGGGAACCAGAAAGAGTCTTGAGTAAAATCCTTGCCCTTGCTCCTGTATTGGTACCTTTTGAATAGCTCTCATGGCCGCGAGTGCTGTAATTTGTCTTTGAGCCTCTGCCCATTGATTTGGTGGCAGGTTTGGCATTCCTTTTAATCTTGGCAGAGTGTGAAAGTGGAACCTGTAACCTTGAGATATAATGTTGAGAACCCATTTGTCTTTGGTGATCATATGCCAGTTGTGATAGAAAAGTGCCAGTTTTCCTCCCAAGGGGGCTGCCAAGAGAGAACTGTTTGGCAGCTGTAGTGGGAAGTCATTGAAGCTGTTTTTTATAAGGTTGAGGTCTGTCTTCCCCTTCTTTCTGGGTTGATGCACCCCATTGTCGGGGCCTGTAAGGACCTTGTGGTTGACCTCTACCTCCTGGACGTCTGTATCTGCCCCTTTGAGGTTTGTCTGTAACTGGAAAGGACCAATTCTTTGTTGGCCAATTTCTACTAAATTGAGGAGGCTGAACCTGTAAGAAATCCTTCACCGTTTGCATAGATTTTGCCTTATCTTCCATTTTCTTTAATACCTCTTCTGCTTTAACTCCAAATAAAACATCCTGCTGTAAAGGTGCATCCAATAATTTTGTTTTAACATGATCTGGTAACATCTGTTCTTTTAACCAAGCACGTCTTCTAATGACAGATCCTGTAACTGCTGCTCTACACGAGGCCTCTAATGAATCAAAACCACATTGCAAAGTATGTTTGCCAACTTGTTCAGCTGCATGCAATAAATCCTGCATTTCTTTGTAATTAGGAGGATCTAAGTTTGGAAGCATTTTTTGTTTCAACTGAGGCATCAAATATTGCTGATATTTTAGCATGTGAAACTGGCAATTTAAGGCCCTCATTGCTAAAGTTGCAGATGTATATACTTTCTTCCCCCATTTGTCTAATGCTCTGGAATCTCTGTCAGAGGGGACTGGATTCTTTGCTGAAGAGGCCTTTACCCCCTTGGTGCCCTGAGAAATAGTTTCAGGGATAGCAGCAGGGCTCTTATAAAGCAATATGTGAGAGTCAGGGACTCTTTAGTATCTGTCTGGCTTAACTGGAGTAGGAGGTAAAGAATCAGGATTTAAACTGGATTCATTATACACATCATCCACAATATCTAACACTGGCAGAATAGCAAGGGGTCTGTGTTGAGGTAATAAAAGGAAATCTCTGAGCCTTTTCTTAGATTCTGAATAATCCTGGCCCTCCCAATGGAAGTGCTCCCTCATGGTGTGCAAGGTTTCCCCAAAGGAGTAGTCCTCTGGCGGAGAGGCTGAAGGAACTGATTCGTCAGCATCAGAATCCTCATAAGGGGGTAAGGAGTATCCTAGGTCTGAGGATGAATCTGAAGAGATGGATACCTGGTCGGATGAGTCATAGTCTGCATCCTGTCTAGGTCTTTTATCAGGAGGGAGATGGGACCCCCTGATCAGAGTGATAAGGTCTTCGGCCATTTTAAGCATTTGTTTCTTAGGCATGGAGGCCTGTCCTGGTGAATGCTGAATTTGTTTCTTAGTTTTTAAAGGAGCTTTAGACTTAGCAGAAGCTTTAATGGTTAATTGAGTAGGTCTGAAAACACCCTCTGAAGCTACAGGTTGTTCAGCTACTTCAGATCCCTCTGAGGGGTTAGGCTCGGTAGGCTGTAAAAGCAGTGCGTCCGAAGGCCCAGCCATCTCCACGTGGGAGTCGGAGGTGGCCTGTGGTTCTAAAGAAGCGGTCGTCAGGGGCTGCAAAGGCGCCTCGCTGAAAACCGGAGAACCGGCAACAGGCCTAGAAGAAGCTTCGTCAGTTTTGGGCCTCGGATGACTGTCCTTATCTTTGCGCTTTTTGTGTATTCCGGTCGTCGGTAGTTCCGACGGCATCATGTAATTGAATTTTCTGCCAAAATAATGTCGGGCAAAATCAAACCGACGTTTAATAGTGCGCTTGTTAAACCTAGCACAAAACAGACAACCTGTGACGTTGTGGTCTGGGCCTAGGCATGGGATACAATAAAAATGGAAATCCTTGAGGTATTTGCTTCCCACAAGAAATACAGTTATTAACTTTTACTGACATCAGTCTGAGGCAAGAAAAAGTTTCCCCAAAGGGGTACTTAGCTTTGTAGAAGACTTTGGTTCTGGAATTGGAATGAAAATCTCAGGAGTCGGCCGACCGGCACTTGCGAACTGCTTTTGCTTCGGGCACCGCGCGGCAAGAAAGACTGAAGAAAATGGTGTCGGCTGCATCTTATATACCCCTGTCGCACTGACGTCAGGGAAGAAGCGACAGCAACCGACGCCGGACCAAGACTTTGGAACTCAGGCCGACTGAGGGACCGCCTTACGGCAGGATAACCCAAGTGTAATGACTGCAGCATTGTAACACGATGAACATCCTTGGCTTTACTATTGTGCCATTAAGAATTTCTGTTAAGGATAATGGTCAAGGTGGGTGATGAGAGTAGTTAGCATAGAATGCCACAGTTATTTTTATCAAGCAGGAGCTATCAGGATCAAACCAGCTCTTCTGTTTGCAGCAGTTTTTGAATCAAAGAAAAAAGGACAAAAAGTAGCAGATTAAAACATGTGAAGGAAAGGCATCCATCGTCCAACACTACACCCTGAGAACAGAACATGTTATACAGCTTTAATCTTCTACACTAATTACTGTGATATGTGACAAATAAATATCCTTCTGGAATGCCACACAACTATATAATCTCTTGAAAACATAACCAGGGATCCAGAATACAATCATGAGCCACTGTTCCTGCTCAAGCCAATTGCCAACTGATTTTGTAAACCTTGAACATGGTTTGCTGCAAGATACAGACTGTACCAATAGAACAGTGTCCTTTCTGGTAGCAGAAAAACTGGAAATGTAGTTCCTCCTCATTTGTGTACCCACATCATTGTTGAATTAGCGGTTTAATTGGTAGAAGTCCTCGTGGAAACCTGTACTGAAAAGATATTAAAGTCCTGTGAACTGTTGCCAGCTCTTTCAAAGAAATGTGAAAGATCATTATTGTTGA